>NW_027278965.1:0-266764 GCF_046629955.1 Centroberyx affinis | reverse complement strand
TATACACACACACACACTAAGGCTCAGAGGATGTTTTGGTAAAGGAATACTGAGGAGAAGCCTGCCAATACTCAGTGTGTGTGTGTGTGCGCGTGTGTGTATGCGTGTGTGTGCTGGCTGCTGTCAGTGGAAGTAGTGGAGCCCAGAGGACCGCGGTGGCTTTCTATAATTACACCTGTCTGTTTCCGCCTCTGGCACCATCCTCAGCCAGAGTAATCTGCTTCCTCAGCCCCCCGCGTGTGTGTGTGTGTGTGTGTGTGTGTGTGCTGCTCTGCTCTGCCATCTTCAGAATCTTTTGAATGTCGGGCCTCCTATTTGAGACCCACTTACCACCGGGACAAACACACAGACAGACACGCACACTGACCGCAGAGATGTGGTGTTTTTAAAAAGGTCTGCAGCATTATGTCACGTCTGGTGAAACCACACACCGCTCGCTACTGTTTATATCTGTCAGGTCAAATATGTATGGCACTGGAGATCCTCCGACACCTCTTTTTCACTGCCGACAGCAATTCTCAGGATTGACCTTTGTGCATCAGCCAATACTGAATTCAGATCCGTTCCTTTACTTTTATTGAACAATACAGCACATTACTTTACTGCATTAAAAAAAATGATGTACTCCATTAGAGAGATATGAAAAAGTAGAAATTAAGTTTCTTTGCTTTGGTTTCTGACATGTTATACATGAGTCTTGGTGTTGGATTTTACTATTAGGGATATTCTCTGGTACTATTACCATTATTTTAGCTTAGTATCAGCCTCAATATCTGACAGCAGCATCGGTCTGTCTGCGTCCATATTCTCTAGATATCCTCACAGTCAATTCTAGGACTTCTAAACAAAGGTTCCCCTTCAATGGCTCTGCACAGCACGCGCATTATATGGTTCACATTGAGGTGAATGGAATGCTCTTATGCACTCACACACACACACACACACACACACACACACACACAGAAACATTCAGGTCAGTTAGCCTAATCTAATAGTGCTTCCTAATGACTGCTTCCGAACAGCTAAGTAATTCCTGCCGTGTTGTCAGCGCTTAAGCCAAGAGGCAGGAAGTCTCTCTCTCTCTCTCTTTCCCCTCTGCTGATAAGTGTGTGTGTGTGCATGTGTGCTTGTTTGTATATATGCATAGTTGCTTACTTACTGCATAGCTATGTGTCTTTGTGCAAAGCCATTAATCCGTGTGTTGTGCATTCATTCATCAGCGCATATATTTTGCATTTAGTCTGTTCAGAAGAGCTTCTGGCTGTAGTTATGCTTTTGTGTGTGTGTATATCTGTGTGTGGTGGTACCTCTGGCCAAGTGGTCCGACCGCTGGGCGCTGGCCATAATCGGACTCTGCTTCCCCTCCACACACACACCTCACACACACACACACACACACACACACACAGGCCTAGGCACGCATGCACGGGTGTAAAAGAGGAAAGGAAGGAAGCAGACAGGATGAAGAAACTCACTGTATCATGTTAAAGATGGAAGGAGGAGGAGGAGTGGAAAAGAATGAATTGGGGTGTGTGAGGTACAGTAAGGACTGAACAGAGAGAGAAAGGAGGGAGAGGGAGAGCAAGAGAGAGATAGATACAGAAATTCAAATAGAGAGAGTCAGAGTAAGAGAGAGTTTTCTCAGACTGATAGAGACAGAAAGGAGAAAGGAAGGGGGAAAGAGGGAGATAGAGAATTCTGAATGGTAAATGAGTATGTGGCCTCTTCCTTCACCCCCCCCCCTCCCCCTCACCCTCTCCAGAGACAGCCCAGTGTCTTCTGTGTACAAAGTGGCCCAGCAGATAGCTCAATGACTAATAAAAGCTGTAAGATAAAACACTGTGGGTCCCGCAGGCCAAATGTGGGCCTCCATGAAAGTATTTTTCACCCACTGAGCAGCTACACACAGTTGGGATGTCCTATATTAGGGTTCACATGCTTACACGGCAAGCAAATGCATTAGTCACAGAAAGCCTATGGTCAGTGCCCAGTTTCATTTTCTTGGCCCCTTGCACAGCCAGCTTCATTCTCTCTCCCTCTGTCCCTCCCTAGGTGTTCAGTGGAAAGCGCCCGGATGGCGGAGACTTCCCACAGCAGGGCCAGCCGGCCTCCTCCTTCCGGAAGCTGTCCCCCACCCCTCCCCTGGGCCTGGGGGAGTGTGTCCTGGCCCCGCAGCCCGGCGGCGGCGCTCCGCAGGACGGGCAGCAGCAGGCCTTGACCTGCCTCATCTCGGAGAAGGACCTGGCGCTGTTCGAGAAGCTGGGGGACGGCTCCTTCGGCGTGGTCAAGAGAGGAGAGTGGCTCACGCCCTCAGGAAAAGTGGTGAGGCGGCCTTACATTTTGGCGCTGTGCCCAACAGATTGATTTTGTTTTCTAACCAACAGGAAAACATTAATTTAAAACCATAAACCCAGAGGAAAAGGAACCTTTTTTTCACATGGTGGAGATATACTGTATATCAAATACTTGGTGCATGTTCACACTATTCCACTTTTTTTGTCGTCCACATTTTGCGCTGATACAGTAATATGAGAAAGTAGGGTGCATGACGCACACTTTGTTTCAAAATAGCTGCAGTAGCTGCCACTATCAGCAAAACAACTCTTAAACTCTTATCAGAAACAACACACACACAACGCAGCCAGTGTGATTTCATCTTTACAATCAGAGTTTCTGAGAATTTGCCAACAACTACTACCAACTATTCAACCAACTATTATGCAAGTGCTTTCTCCATTTTCATGCTGGTTGTTGTTGCTGTCAGCTGCCTACGTGTCAAAGCCCACCTCTTTGTTGTGATTGGTCGGCCCCCAAAAATGTGGTCCAAGTCATGTGCGCTGCTGTAAAAACTTGAACTTCTATCAATTTGATAAAGTGTTTCACTCTGCCTTAAAAGACACGAGTAAAAAAAGGCACTGTGAGTTTGAAAAAAGCTGAATAGTGTGAATACAGCCTTAGAGACTTTCACCTAAGGGGTGTAAGGGACTGGACAAAAATGCCCTCACTAAAGTAGAGTTTTGCTTGAGTGGATATGGTTTCATCTTAGTGCCTACAGTCTCTAGGGTCATTTGTGCCTTTCAGCGTCACTGATCAACAACGCCATGCTGCAAGCCTGGAGATAGTATGTATTGTCACACACTCATCTGAAATCCTTCTTCTTTCCAGCTGAACGTAGCTGTGAAGTGTCTGAAGACGGACGTGCTGAGCCAGCCGGACGCTCTGGACGACTTCATCTGTGAGGTCAACGCCATGCACTCCCTGGACCACCAGAACCTCATTCGCCTCTATGGTGTGGTGCTCACACACCCCATGAAGATGGTAGTGGACACACACAAACGTAAACACATACAGAGGGATATGTATAGACCCATTAATACATGCGCAGGTGCACACATCAGTCACTAGTATACTTGCTTTCTCCTTACTTTGTCGCTGACACTTCCCACACACACTTATACACATACACACACCCACACAGTGCAAATGCCGCATTCAAGCACTCTCAGCTTGCTTCTTGCCTTTGCGGTCTGTTAAAATCAGGTCAGACATCTCAGGGCCTTTTGTCAAGACCAGAGAGAGTGATGGAGGAGGGAAAGGAGAGAGGAAGGGAGGGAAGCAAGTAGATGGAGGACTAAAATAAGCTGACATTTCTGCCTTGTCCTTTTCTTCTCAGTGTAACCTTCTGGTCGTTTCCTCCGGTCTATTTTGGATTTGCGTGGCCCCATTGTGTTTGGGTCATGTTGTTATTCAGCTCTTGCCAAAGTCTCTTTCTCTATCTCTTCTTTACTTCTTTCTTTCTACCCACGTCTACTCTTTTCATCCACTCTCCCTCTCCCTCCGTGTCTCTCCTTGTGCTGTAGGTAACAGAGCTGGCTCCTCTGGGTTCTCTGCTGGAGCGTCTGCGCTGTGTGCGTCCTCAGGGTCCGGTGTTGATCCATACACTGTGCCAGTATGCCGTGCAGGTGGCCTGTGGTATGGCCTACCTGGAGCAGAGGAGGTTCATCCACAGGGACCTGGCAGCCAGGTAGGCCCCAGAAGGCTTTTTAAGGCCGACCTAATCTCTCACTAAGTTCTGTAGGGAGTCAGAAGCCTTTTTAAAGAAGGGGTATTTTTAATAATTTATATTGCAGCACTTCTCCTCCACTCAGAAATCTACAGCACAGGCTGTTTTTTGGGGACTTGGCACAGAAGCAAAATGAGCCACTGATTGGCTGGATGAACCTGGGGGACAACCCTCTTTGCTTGCCATCATTGGTTGATTCTTGTCTAGCAGACTTGTCTAGCAGACAACTAGAGCTCAGAATACTTTCTAAACTAAACTTATTTAATCTCTTTTTAGAATTCCCCACAATTCCGTCACAAGCATGTGAGTTTTGTTTAAAAATGTACATAAAAGTGTTAAAAATCGGACCCAATCTCTTCAGGAACATCCTCCTGGCATCAGCCCACAGAGTCAAGATCGGAGACTTTGGCCTGATGAGGGCTCTGCCTAACAACCACGAGCACTACGTCATGCAGGAGCACCGCAAGGTCCCCTTCGCATGGTGGGTCGATGTGTCTTATTTTTCTTTTAATCTCTTTTGTGTCTCTTTTGAGAGTAGCCCTGTTGAGAGGCTAAATACATTCCCCTTGGCCAAAGAGGGGGATTACCCTTGGACAGACAGGTAGATGATTGGTTTCATGGGTGACCCAGGTTATAGTTTGTTGTTCTTCCTGCTGTAGGTGTGCCCCAGAGAGTCTGAAGACCAGAACGTTCTCCCATGCTACAGACACATGGATGTTTGGAGTCACCCTCTGGGAGATGTTCACACACGGCCAGGAGCCTTGGCTGGGCCTGAACGGGAGCCAGGTACACACACACACACACACACAGACACAGAGAAAGATATACAGTATATACATATATCTACACACAAGTGCATTGTACCTACATTAACACAGCTCACATTCAAAAATGATCACAAAACTGGTCACACTCTTACAGATCCACTTACTCTTCAGTAACCCTCTTTTGTCACTCCATTTTTTCTTTTGTGGAAAAAAATGTGTCTCAGATTCTGCATAAGATTGATAAGGAAGGCGAGCGTCTCCCTAAGCCGGAGGACTGTCCCCAGGACATTTATAATGTCATGCTGCAGTGCTGGGCTCAGAAATCAGATGACAGACCCACCTTCGTCGCCCTGCGAGAGTTCCTGCTCGAGGTAGGGAAGCAGTCGCTTTGGACAGGCAGGCAGGTTTCTGTCCAGGGTTTTCAATCCAAATGTGTTTCGCTTCAGCACAGGTTCCAGTAGCCTTGTTTGTAACCATAAAAGATGCTGTGTGAACTTAATGAGTCTTAACCCCTCCATTCCCATGCAAAGCCCATGATGCAAAATCAAGTTCATGGGCAACTTGGACACCTTTACTGCACAGAGAATTACCCTAGCAATCCATCTTTGCATAAATGGACTAACAGCTCCACCTAGTGGATCTATTCCAAAGGAGAAACTCACCAGAGGCCATCAACTGCAATTACATATCATCAGAACAGACCAGCTGGTAACATGGCCCTCGCATACCAGTTCACTCAAAGCAAAAATTTGCCTCGGTATGTCTGTGCTGAAATTGGTGTAGTGTCTCACATATAGTTGTGTGTGTCTGTGTGTGTCTGTGTGTGTGTCCTTTTCAGACCATGCCCACGGACATGTGTGCCCTCCAGGACTTTGACGAGCCGGACAAACTCCTGATCCAGATCAATGATATCATCACCATCATTGAGGGGAGGTGGGTGTTCTTATGGTTGTTAATGAGAGATTTATTTGAACAGGAAGCCTAGATCCTAATCTGGTTGATGTACCAAACCAGTCTGCCCACCTCACTGTTGATTTACATGATATCCACCATTTGAATCAAACAACCACAAAAAAGTAGCTACTTTTACAAAATGAGGTAAGATTTCCAATACAAAAACATTTAATCATTTGATTTATAAAGTATTATGTAACTTTTATCCTCTCGATCTCTACATCTTCTAGGGCGGAGAACTACTGGTGGCGTGGTCAGAACAAGCGTACGCAGAAGGTGGGTCAGTTCCCCAGGAACGTGGTGACATCGGTCGCAGGTCTGTCGGCCCATGACATCAGCCGGCCACTCAAGAACAGCTTTATCCACACGGGCCACGGAGACACTGACCCTCATCGCTGCTGGGGTTTCGCTGACAGGATCGACGAGTAAGGACCGGCCTTTATTTATTCTTAACTTTCTTACAAACAGTAAAATTTGGCTGGTAAACTCCATCGGATTAGGTTTTGCTGGATTAGAGGAATAGGAGTGTTAAACACTCACCAATAGATGGCAGTAGCACTTTATTATACATTTCTACCAGGTCATTGTAGCAGTATAACAGCAGGCTAATGGTTAGTCAGTATAATGATTATTTAAGTCTCTCTCTCTCTCTTTCTCTCCCCCCAGTTTGTACCTAGGCAATCCTATGGATCCTCCTGACGTTCTTGGTTTAGACCTCAGTGGTACTCGGGCCACCCAGCTACCAGGTCGATCTAAAAGTGAGTAGCAGACCTGTTAATAAAGACTTTACACCATGTCCCAGTTGACCCATGACCCATTTGATTGACAAAAACAACGGCCACTCTTCTGGGACCAGTGAGATATCCACCATCGCTGAGTTTGCTCAGTTAGCACCATTGATCAGTTCTCCTTTAGTCATGGCCATGTATTATGAGCCGAATAATGGCTTCACTTTAATACTCATGGTTGGGTCAGTGTAGATATTACACTGGAGGAAGGACTACCAGAACTGCTTGCTTTTCTTTGTTTCCGGTTCTTGCTTGCAAAGCTTTTATTTCATATGCAATCTGACTTTTGCTCCTTTTTCCTTTTTTTCCTAATCATTTGCTCTCTTTGCTGCTCTCATTTGCTTTTTTATTTCTCTCCGTTTCTCTCTCCCGCTGCGGTGGTGGTATTTTTTTATTTTAATTTCCAGAGGATCCCCCTCCCCGCCCCCCTCAGCCAGCGGTGTTGGTCAAGAGTAAGTGTGGTCTCTCTCAGCAGCTCCTCACCCATTGCTCCTGCCCTCTCTGTTCTCTCCTAGCTCCACTCCTCAAAGGTACATCTCTCTCTTCTCATCCCTCTCTCCCCACGTTCTGTTTTTTCCTGACCTCCGTCCGTTGCCTGTCGCAGTGATTCTGTGGCCTGTTTTTATTTCTCACTTCCTAGCATCATCGCTCCTCCATCTCCCACTCTCCCAGCCCTCCGTCCCTCTAACAGGTGTGCAGTGTCCGTGCTGTGGATTATAGGACTAACTTTGAACCTGGAGGGTTTTTGGAGAAGATTGGCATGTGTCTTGTCGTTTGGTGTTTTTGGACTAATGCGCTCATAAAGTGCCTTGTCGCCATCACTCTCTGAACTATTCCAGCATCAAACAACTAAAGGAAGTGTTAAAATATTGTGCGTTTGTGTCTCCAGAACCGTGCTATGATCCTGTAACTGAGGATGAGGATGTGACCTCTACAGGACTCAAGAGGTTATCGCTACGAAAACCGGGTTCCGTCAAAGGCCTCAAACTGAAACCCGCCGCGTGGGTCTCCGCCTCCAAACAGGGAGGTGGCCGGACTTCGGGCTCGGGCCACACCCCCAACAGTGAAGTGTCACTCATAGACTTTGGGGAGGAGTTCCCCCCGCCTACGCCTTCCCCTTCCCCTGTAGTTGAAATCCAGATCCCCTTACTGGCTAAGCTTGCTTTGGAAGCGGAGAATATTCTGGACCGGACTCCACCTCAGAGTCCGTCTCGATCGTTGCCCCGCCCCCTCCACCCCACGCCGGTGGTGGACTGGGATGCCCGACCGCTACCCCCGCCCCCGGCTTATGACGACGTGGCCCAAGACGAAGACGATATGGAGGTACGGTAGGAGGTGATAGAACACATATTACATTACATCAAAATTTCGTGCGACCATACCTGAATATATCCCCGAGACGGGAAATGGAATGTTTATCTGCTCCTCTGCTATCACCCGGTTGCAGTACCATAACCATAGTGGTTGTACTGAAGTTGTAAAATATGTTCAGATGGGCAATATGTGAATTTGAGCATGTTTCAATGCAAGTAAAGTAATTTTCTGTCTCTAAATTAGGTGAGCTCTATCAACAGTATGGAGCAGGTGCAGCAGGAAGAGGAACAGAGTGATGTCTATTACCCAAACGAGCCTCCCCCCTCTGGACAGAAGTTGGAGGGTGAGGCGCCTGTCTCCAGGGGTCCAGACAGACCGGGCCTGGAGGACAACCTCTTCCTCCCCAGCAAGCAGAGCCAGGTCCCCTCCTCGTCTTTCTCCCAGTCCGCCGAGATCTTCCAAGAGCTCCAGCAAGAGTGCATGAGAAGGCTCAACGTGCCGACTGGAGGTGCTCCTCGGCCAACCTCCCCGTCCCAGACCTTGGCCTCATCTCCCCAGACGCAGGACGTGCACCGGCAGATTGTCCTCTCCTTGACTGAGGACAAGCCCCAGATCCCTCCCCGTGTCCCCATTCCCCCTCGCCCCATAAAAAGGGGCGACTACACATCTGTTCGCTGGTCGGGGGACCTCTCCCTATCCCCGACACCAACTGGCACCATAGAGGACGTTTCAGGCACAGACCAGGACCGACCGCCTCAGATCCCTCCCAGGGACCCTTTGTCCCAGCCTGGCTCCAGGACCCCGAGCCCCATGGGCCTCGTGGTGGGCTCTCCCCAGCAGAGAGCATACTCTGTCAGCCCCAACGCCATGCCAGCTCCCCTCGCCCCCTGCACGTCCTCTGCACATGCCTATGGCTCCTACCTCTCCACCTCTCCGGCTAAACTCATGCCAACTACACACAGCTTTGCCTCAGATCCTAAATATGCTGCGCCCAAAGTGATCCAAGCCCAGGCACAGGGGAAGGACCCAGCCGGCAAGGGCCCCTGTATCCTCCCCATCGTCCGTGACGGGCGCAAAGTCAGTAACACCCACTATTACCTCCTGCCCGAAAGGCCGCCATACCTTGACCGCTACGACCGCTTCTTCAGGGAGGCCGAGAGCTTACCTGTCAGCGGCGGAGAGGAAAGGCACATACGACATGCCAACACTGCTACAGTCAGACCCATGGTGGTCAACAGCCAGACTCTCCAGGGACACGCCCAGGGACAGGGGCTGGTCCAGCCGGGCGAGCTGAAGGCTAACTTCTCCTCCAACAATAACAGCAATCTGGGCGGGACGCGGTCAGGGATGAAGACGTCAGTCAGTCTGCCCCGGGTCTGTTCAGAGGCGCTAGCTGCACCAGGAGTGCTGGCTTCTTGCACCAGGACAGAGGGAGCAGGGAACACATCTGACAGGGTCAAAATGGTGAGCACAGCGCTTAACAATTAGCTTGGGGGTAGTTATTTTAATTGCTTGTCTTTTTCAATGTTTGGCTGATGAAAACTTCTTACTTAAAATGTATTGGTACATTACCTTTTAAGTCAATATTGGGTGATGAAAGACATCATTATTGACTACTTTAGTGATTTAAAGTGTTCATTTTGCATTCTTTCTCTCTGATGATGGGTGTCAAACCCATGCAGCGTGGTGCTTTTTGAAGTCTATTATTTCCATCCTTATTTCTACTTTGATTGCTTTTTGTAAATTAGAACAAATTCTATTGCCGTTAATCCAGACAAAGCCATCCTTTCTTAATTTCCCACCGCTCGAGTGTGTAATCAATCTAAGAGAGCATGTGGCTATTAGCACAAGATGATGTTGTTATCACAGAGCTAAAATATGAGCCCAAGGCAATGAACAGGGTTATTCTGCAGGATCAGCTGGAGGAGAAGACTGTGAGGATGATAGCTGACCACAATAACTGGTTTGTTAAAAGCCAAGCTTACTGCCTTATGGGATAATTTAATTGTCATGTCCCAAAGAAAGACTTAAGTCCGGATAACTGCTACTTAGCACAGTACAGTGCATATATGACTTGTGCTTTATTTGACTCCTTTTGTTGAGACTTGAATTTATATCTCAATTACTGTAGGTGCAGTTGGTAACATTTGAAAAACATTCTGTTGTATATTACAGTTACCTTTATTGAACACCAGGGGGCAACATAACGTAATTTTTGTGTTGTTAGTTGCCCACCTAGGTCATATCTCTTAGGAAGAAGTGTGTGTGTGTTTGTGTGTGTGTTTGTGCACGTGTGCATGTCTGTGTCTGAGCCAGAGTGAAAGAGTGAGCCATTTACAATGTGTGTGACACATTCACAGCATTTTTAACTGCACCCAACTGTACTTTATAAGTGTATTGAATACTTCCTCAGTCAAATGGAATTCAATATTACAACCAAATTATGATTGATGTGTAACAGGAAAACATAATTTCAAGACTGGGAGCACACTTGTGAAAGCCAATGAATTAGACTAATTATCTGTGTGAAGGTTAAATAGGAAGTTCCATCTGAATATCTATTCAGTGCAAACCATTTAGTAGCATTCAAAGACTTTTTCATTTTCTCTCAGCGAAAAGACACAAGAACGTGACAACTTCTCAGAACTTACTTACTTACTTACTCGGAAACATGCCAATGTTCTTTTGAGACAAAGGCCATGTTCATTTTGATGAAATTTGAATTTCAAAGACGCAAATTGCAGTTTTGATTGGCTCCTTGGTGCTGGCCAGTCGATTCTGACTTTGATTCAACCTATTGAATTGGAATCACAATCTGCGATTCACCCAAGGCTCTACATCGATCAGGAATGTGGCATTTGGTAGCGGATGCTGAGATCCATGACTGCAGTGCTTACTGACACACTGGGCACAGAAGACATATGGGACCCCACATACAGTATAGGGCAGAGGAATTCAATGCAAGACACACATATGCACATACATAAGCAGGAGGAGGAATAATAGTGGTAGTAATATTACTTAACTGATCCCACATTGGGAAATTAAGCCACACTAAGATGATTAGTCATCTACAACTGGCTGTGTTCAGTGTAAAGCCTCATCACACTCAGGAACAATGTGTCAGTGTTATCTTACAATATCACTGTCGATATTAGAGTAAGCTTAAGATGGATTTAGATAAAGGTAATTACTGGAACTGAGACAAATATCATTTTCCAGTCTGTGAAGAGACAGGGGATTGTTTGAAAAGTCTGTTCAAATACAAAGACGCTTAAAATGCGGCGCTCAGATCCTGAGCATCGGCTATTTCAGATGTAGCTAAATGTAAACAGCAGAGCTCCGATTAAATCATTGTCAAGTCTGAAAAAAACAAATCTGTTCAAGTATGAGAATATTTTTATTTGATAATCAGTTTTAGAAGTGGTATGTATTCAAAGGATTAATGTTCAGTTGATGCAGATGATTTCATCATCTGGGAAAGGACTCAGCAGTGTGTGCATGCGTGCATGCGTGTGTGTGTTTGAGTGTGTGTGTGTAGTGCTCATGGGGGTAGTTCTAGGAAGGCTGATGTTTACGTTGGCAGAAATGAGGTCCATAAACGGGAGTGAGGAATGGTAGTCATGGGGAATCAAGGTGTTGTTGGACGTTTGCCGAGACACACACTGACCCATGCGGACGCTGTGGTGGATGTTGTGTCGTGCAGGTGCAGGAGGCGGTTCATGGCGTGACGATAGAGGAGTGCCAAACTGCCCTCCAGAACCACAACTGGAATGTCCAGAAAGCCGTGCATTACCTCAAGGTAACAGCATTCAGACGCACTCCATTGAGAAAACCTATGCACCGCAGGCAACTATCAAACCCGGGTGTAAAATTTCCAGTGTGGGCTGTCCGCACTATGATTCTTCTAATTATAACAATAATAAACGTCACTGATTTATATTGCCGTTTTTATTCAGCACCGTATAAACAAAAACACAGCTATTAGTTGATAAACAATAAACATGCCAGACATTAATTAAAAGAAAGTCACATGTGAAGAAACAGACAAATAATAAAAAGAATAAAAAGCGAAAGCAAAGCGCTATATTTCTGCAGCCCTTTTGCTTTCTCATGGTCGTAAAATACAAAAAAGAGATATTACACAACTGTAGCGGACTGCCTGGAAAAAAAAAGTGCCGCTGCGCCAGCTCAAGGTAAGGGCATCAAGAGAAGTTTATTGTTTCGCTTCGTCAAAATAAGGGCCCTAAGAGTTGGGCGATAACGTTGCAGTGCCTCAAGATAAGTATTATTAAAAGGGAACCAGAGCCTTCAGTGGTACACAATGTGAGATACTGCTGCACTGCGCACGGGTCCTTAGAGATACACTGTATGGCTGGTTGGGCCTTGAGTTCTTTCCTGTAATTACCTTTCACCGGTTTTAAAGGAAATAGCTATGTACAGATGCAGTCATTTAAAGCATCATGCCAGGATATGATGAGCTGAACTTTGTTGATCCTCAAGGGAACTTTGGGTCATTGCAGCAGCAAACTAAATACAAATAGAATAAAAGAGTCCTAATGATTGGCTGAAAATAATGCTAGGTAAGATGGCTATTGACTGATTTACACATTTAGAGATGTTTGTAGTTCACAGACTTGCAAATTTACAGTCCAGTGCAAGAACATATATGCAAGTTATGCAAATGCACTTCGTTACATATTCATATTACCAGATTTACAGATGGACTACTGTTTTACCAAGAGTGTGCACTGCAGGTAACACAGAAATATGTCCAGAATATGTGCAGGATCATGTATAAACACAGATCAGACTGTGCAAGCAGGCCAGATGTAAAGTCATCTAGAATAGGGGTGTGGAGATGCTACAGCTGGTATTTGTATCTATATTTGTATAAATCCGGAAGTGAGTGAGGCTTAACAGAAAAATAAATCTCCACCCTAAACAGTCAATTATAAACTGAAAAAACATCTTGATGAATCAAATAGTCCATGCAACACTGGATACACTTCTTTGGATACACTTCAATACTTCTTTGCTCCCTTCTTTGTTTCACTGATGTCTCTCCTCCACCCCTCCCTGGCTCCTTGTGTCTCTGCAGGTGGAGCAGCTGTTCTGCCTGGGTCTGAAGAGCAGAACAGAGTGTCTGAAGCTGCTGGAGATGTGTGACTGGAACCTGGAGGTGGCCAGCACGCAGATGCTGGATAACTATGGTTCCACAACCAGGCAGAGGTAATATGTTATTGTGTATTTTAGTGTTTCCTAAACTTTAAGGTCATGGCTCCCCACACAAAAACTTTCAGTTTTATTGGATCATACATTTTTTAATGACTATCCATCTGGCCCTGAAGTTGCCTCGATTGCCTCGACAGAATCTTTGATTTAACATTGACACTCTTTATAGCTCCCAGTGTCTCCAATGTGCATCTAAAACTTTCCAGATATTTAATCTTGCATCTTTGGCATCTTTGTCATCTTGAAGCTATCTGTCATTGTGACAATAAATAATGCTTGTTGAATACTTGGTTGGGCGTTGTTTCAAGAAATTGAATTCAATCAATAAGCCCTGAAATGCTGATATAAGGTCAGCTTTGCCATCTCCGGCCTCAACTGCTAGAAATTGCCCCCTCCTCCAAATATGAATTACTGGAAGTTAACTGAAAAAGTAAATAGCAGACGTAAACAGCAAGGAGACAGGCGGCTATGATGCAATGAGAAACAATAATGCTGCTGTGCTCCTTTAATGAGAGTTGGGTGAGGCTAAATCTCACATTTGGCAGCTAGGCTGAAAAAGTTTTTATTCTTTACTATGCTGAACTGCACTGTAGATCTATAGAAGAAAAATCTATTTTTGGAAATGGTTTTGAATATATAAACTACTTAAGGTGTACCTCGCTTTAAAATCCTCAAAAGTGGAAGTATCTCTTGCAAGACAATCCAAAAGTACACCCAAGTTGATTTAGGCTGATTCTAGGCTGATTCCTGGGATTCTAGCTCATGATTTTCTCAGTCTAATGTAAATCTTCCTCATATTGCAGACGGTGACAGACATCTCCAGCTGCTGCTTTCTCAACTGAACCTCATCCTAAGCAAAATGTCATCAGAGAGGCGGAAGCTGCTCCTGTCCCTTCTATTTTGACTCTCCAGACGCACATCCAGTCAGATGATTGCGATTCGAGTACGGGAAGAATCGAGCACATTTTTAACGAACTGGGATAAAATAACAAAGTACATCATGGCTCCGTTCATACTCGTCATGGATATAGGAATTTAGCCTGGGGCAAAAAAAGACTTGAGTTAAACTTGATTCATATTTTGACCCTGGTCTGGAAGTTACGAGCTAGTTGCACTTGATAAGAAACTGCAGATGATATGCACACTCCACCATCTCTCAAAATCGTTGCAGGGCAAAAGGACACTCCGTACTTCTGCGTTCAGGGCCATTTAGTCAACCTGTTCCTACCAGTTTCCTACCTTGTTCTTATCGCTTCACTGAAGGAGCTCACCGCAACACGTCACCCTAACCGATCCCTACAGGGTCGCAGATTCTGGGTGCTGTCATACTCCACCTGTCAGACTCACTCACAGTATTGCCACTGCCACAGTTACACTGTCGACCAACTGCAGGGAGATACTTTCCCCCTTTCTGTTGTTAACGACATTGAAGAATCAGGTGGGAAGTGAATCCCAAGAGGCGAGGAGTCGAAGCCCACGGCACAAGATGGCAGCACTTTGTTCAAAAGTCCACTCTTTGCCAAGTGGTCACAGTATAATTCAGCGCACCGCTTCCAACAAATGTCAGGATGTGCCAAGTGTCGTGACCGTTTCACCTGAGCGGAGCAGTTTCATAATTAAACCTAAATACTGTCTCTCTGTAGTTCGTTAAAAGCCGAGCTCCAGTATTGGAGCCATCACTCCCCAATGTTCTGAAAACCTCGTCTACAAATCACACCTCTACCACGTCTACAAAAACACAACAAAGTAGACAACTAATATTATTTCATTCGGTGTCCAGGGCCATATTGTGCAAGAAGTAATTTTGCCTGTTGACAGTTATTGATATTGAGGGCTGGGGATATAATATTGGAGATTGACTGCTGCTGAAAGCCTACAGAGGGAAGTGAAATGCTGTGCTAAAGTGAAATATTGTATATCTGTATATCCATCTAGACTCTCCCCCACTGTCAAGAAGCTCACCGGCGACTTTCAGAGGGTCGGCCATTCGTATATGATGCATTTTTGGGGAGTTTGTTGAGGGAAGTTGTTGAGGGATTCAGATTCAGATAAGTTCTCCTCTTTTCTTTTTTTTTTATATTACCTACAGATCTCTATTTGATTTATAGAAGAGATAAAACTGAGAATTGTTATGCATATACAAAACTGTATATGCAGACTTTATAAAAAGAAGTTGAAGTTTATATATTTGCGGCAAAAACTGCATGCACAAAATATTGGTCTATAATTTTTTTTTCAGATTTCTCTCTGTGTTGTTCTGAACATTATGTTCAGCGAGAAAGGAAGGTATTAGAATTTACCAGTAAGTAGAACTGACTTACTGGTCAAGCTATAGGCCATTTTTTAGGAATTATTTCATTGTGTACCCCTTTGAACTGAAAACCCATCTATGAATATTGCCATATATGGGCCACCCACCCTCAGTGGAAACTTCCTCCGCCCCAGATGCAGCACCCTCTCCTCATTCCTTCCCTCTAAGCACTTTGCCCGCACACAGAACTCCCGCGCATCAGCTGAAAACTGCTGCCAGCTCGCTGTTTTGTGCGTGCGCCTCGACTGCACCGCCACTTAATAACAGCAACGTAGTGAAATCTACCCCAAGGCGCAGATCCTGCCCCATAATCATCACTTAAAACCACAACTGTGATATACCGGTCAGCACATTCGGGGGCAATAATTTATGGTGGGGGAGAAACGTCAGCTGCGGGTGTACTCACCGTGCGACAGTACGTTTCTTGACTGTGTATTGTCACAGTTGAGCCCGCAGCCATGAATGGTCAATACTTTGTCAACAAAGACAACAAAGCTTTTGTTAATGCTGTTGCGTCAGTTTCTTTGGGCCTGTATTGCTTTTTTTTTTGCCCATTTTAGTTCAGATGCACAGGGAAATAGAAGGCATTCCACATACTTTTCCTTTTTAAAATGAGCTTTTATGTAAACAACGAATGGAAATAAGTTAATACTCGGGACAGGCAATCTATGTACGACACGCACGATGCCTATAATGCTTCCCTCCAGAGAAAAAGAGGGGTAATTAAGGGGTAAGAGGCCTAAAGAATATGCTTATAAAGGATGCACGTTTGTGATTTTGGCCCGCGGCCTCAGTAAAGCTTCCTCCTGTGTGCAATATGGCTGCTGTAGAACCCGTAACCTCTTAGTCCGTGCATCAGTCGGTGGCATCCGGTCGTGAAAATGGCGCTTTCATCGCTGTGTCGTGGTGATGTAACCCAGTAATTCAAACGCACAGAAAAGAAAACGATGCCCGTCTTCAGTTACCGTCACTTAAAAGTGTTTTCAGTGTGAAGTGTTTGGTGACGCAGTTTGTCTCCCCAGTCTGTTGATGTGTTGTTGTTGTTTTTGTTTATACCAAGCTGCTGTAGATGTATTAGAAGGACTGAAGTGAACCTTGTGGTGTTATGATCGACCCAAAGCAACGTTCTCCTGTTCTGGTGTTGAAACTCTGATGTTCTAAAACTCTTGTTAAGTTCTTTTAAAGTCTCTGTTCGCCATTTCCGTCTCTTCAGAAACCCTCCTCATTTTTAAGTTCCACGGTTTATATGGTTTTGCTGTTGTTTGTCGTTCAATCCAACTTGCCCCACTTATTTTTATTTTTTTTCATTTGTATGTATTTGCTTCCCAGAAAGTGTTTTATTTTAAATGGCTATTGTATATTTGGTTTCCATTGTTTCCCTCTTCCCGGGTTGACGGAATTGTTCGAGAGAAGTTCATGCTGCCGAATTTATAAATGTATTTTTTATTAAAGAATTAATTATTTTTTACCTCTTTCTTGCCGTTTGTGGATCTCTTCCCTGTCACCTTTGAATTACCTTCGATCAGGCCGGATATGGAGTTCAGTACTTTTCATAACGCTGATACAGACTGTTACATAAGTGGAATGAAATGAATGCAAATTTTGATCTGTGCTGTACAGTAAAGCCTTTGTAAGGTTATAGCTATCCTCAAGGTTTTGTCCCATCATGTCTGGTGTCCTTTGATTGGTTCCTGGGTTCGTGCGCTCATTGTGTTCTCTCTAAATTGCCTGCATGCTTTCATCCAACCCACTATCTTTCCGCCAGCCCTCGTGGCCTTGAAGTGTGTGTGTGTGTGTGTGTGTGTGGTGTGACAGATCAATCTGAATCAATTAGGCAGTGTTTGTTATGATCATTGACTTTCACTGTGACAATGTGAGGCCTTGATCCCTGGGAGAAAATAGACCCCAGACCTTGTATGTGTTGACCGTATCGATCCCGGCAATCCCGATATGAATTGACCCTCTTACCCTGTTGCAACACCAAGCACTTTGCGGTTCACAGTGCATGAATTGTTTCCAGTGTAGCGAGAATTAAATGAGCATATAACCGACTAATTTGTTTATTGATGATGCGGCAGGAATCCTAATGATAATTTTAAAATGTCTCCGAGTCAATAGTGGATAAAACTTTATTACCGAATAAATTGGACAATGCGGCTTGCTTGGTAGAAATCTTGAAAGACGGCAAAGAACTGCAGGAGTTCTCCTTTCTTTCTCTATCTCTCTTGTTCAGTCTCACACACACACACACGCACACACACACACACACACACACACAGCATTTGGACCACATTATCTATGATTATGTTCCTCTCCCTCCTACTTGCACCCTTCTCTCTCGCTCTCTGTCTCTCTCTCTGTCTAACCCTCTTTCTCTCTCTCTCTAACCCTTTCTCTCTCTCTCTCTCTCTCTGTCTAACCCTCTCTCTGTCTAATCCTCTCTCTCTCTCTGTCTAACTCTCTCTGTCTCTCTCTCTCTCCCTCTCTGTCTAACCCTCTCTCTGTCTAACCCTCTCTCTCTCTCTGTCTAACTCTCTGTCTCTCTCTCCCTCTCTCTCTCTCTGTCTAACCCTCTCTCTGTTTAACCCTCTCTCTCTCTCTCTGTCTAACCCTCTCTCTGTCTAACCCTCTTTCTCTCTCTCTGTCTAACCCTCTTTCTCTCTCTCTCTCTCTCTCTCTCTGTCTAACCATCTCTCTGTCTAACCCTCTCTCTCTCTCTGTCTAACTCTCTGTCTCTCTCTCCCTCTCTCTGTCTCTCTCTCTCTCTGTCTAACCCCCTCTCTCTCTCTCTCCCTCTCCCTCTCCCTCTCCCTACTGTTGGGGCTGCTGAACTTCTGCTTACTAATGAGCGACCCAACAGGCCGTCCATTCATCTTTGGGATATGTGGACGTGTGTTTGTGTCTGTGCACAGTATCATTACTCAGTCCCCGGGCAAATTATTAACGTCTGTTTGTTCCAGTTGTTTTGGGGCCGGACAGCAGCGAGCCCCCCAGAGAAATTATTTTGGTTTGCACAAAACAGAAGGGGCGAATAAAGAGGGAGCAAGACAAAGGAGAAGTGCTGGGGTGCACAAAAGAGTGCACCTTGTGCCATCTGGGAGAGAAACCCTTCTGCATGTGTGTGTGTGTGTGTGTGTGTAGAATTCTTGCTTTATAATATGCAATTTCAATACCTCTCTTTGCTGTCTTTTTTTTTTTTTTTTTTAAAGGAAATATATATATTTTTTCCCCAGGACTGTCTTTTTCCCCCTTCTTCACCGCCTCCTTTATTCTCCCGACGTGAAGCTTTACCTCGGAACCGCACAGGCATACAGTATAAACCTTCACAGCGCGACGGATTGGCTGGCAGACCGAGTGGAGAAAGAGAGAGTGATGACAGCAGAGGAGGAGGAGTTGGGGGGAGGGGAAGGGAGATGAAACAGAAGAGACGTTTGAGAAGTGAGAGAAGAGGAGAGTTGGAAAAGGGGGAAAAAAGAGAGAGAGGTGAATGGAAGCAGAGATGTGAGGAGGTGGCTGGGTGATTGTCTTGTGGACCGAGGAGGGAGGAAGTGGCCTTGTGCTGCACAGTCTGCACTACAGTACTCAGATCCTGTACTGGAGTAAAAGTAGCAACACCATGATGGAAAAATACTCCCTTAAACGTGAAAGTCCTGCATTCAAAAGCTAGAAGAAGATAGAAGTATTAGCAGTAAAATGTACTTAAGTATCAAAAGTGAATGTAATCATTTCGAAGAACAGGCCCTTATTGATGCATTAACCTGTAAGAAGTACTCGCAAATTTTATGAGCTTTGTATGTTTTGCATGTAAAACCTTATTCTGCAAAGTAACCAGTAACTACAGATGTCAGATAAATGTAGTGGAGTAAAAGTATAAAGTCTCACAAAATGGAAATACTCGATTAAAGTGCCAGTACCTCAAAATTGTACTTAAGCACAGTACTTGGCTACAAGGATCTCGTTCAGTCTCTCCCCATCTTCTCACTCCCTTCCTCTCCTTTCCTTCATTTTTACCTCCCTGTCCTCCTCCCTTACGACCTCTATCATTATAACAAACAACAACAGTAAACATCGTTTCTATAGCCCGTCTCTATCCTGCAGTGTTTATGAAGCACTTTAAACCAGCAAACTAATAAATTCTCTACGTACGTCCTGTTTTTCTCCCTTCTCCCCTTTCTTTGTCTCCCCTCTCCCTCGCCCCTCTCTCCCTTTGCGCTCGGTCGCTCGGCCCCCCCCCCTCTCTGGGCCTTGGAGCGGTACGGTATGTACAGTCCTCTCTAGATCAATAATGTGTAGGGAAAGGATACACTCCGCTTACATAAGGCCGCTTGAGTAATTGAGAGAGAGTGACGGAGAGAGAGGGAGAAAGTTGTGTCTGGGAGAGTGCGGGGACGCGATAATGAAGCGTCACGTGGAAAATATCAATGAATCATTGCGCCCGCGGGCGAGAGGCGGCCCTTTGTTCTGCGTCTCTGCGTGCTCGCGGATCATTATCGAATCATCTCGCCCTTAGTCACTAATGAACTCCCACTTGATCGCTAAACTCCTCCTCAACACTCTCCAGACTTCTTCCTATAAGTGTTCATTTCCTTTTTTTAGCAAAATAAAAGCCCCCAAGCCCATATAGAAGCACCTCCCTCATCAACCCGAAGCATTAGAATATACTCCCTTTAATCTCCCTTAAGTATGCACTTAAAACGTAACATGATGTGATCGTATACGGAGCCGCCGTGAGCCGTGTCCTATCTCGTCGGCATAATGAGACACGAACGGAGCGGGCGTCACCCGTGTTATTGCTACGCGAAATGTTTTGAGAGCCACGGCGCGCCACGCGGTCCGAGTGTCATATCGGTACATTATGTGCATGTTCCATCGACCTACCTCCACTCATGGATGTAATTGGATTTCTGAGAGCGCGGATGCACATGCATAGCCACCCGTAATGTAGCTACGGAAACCTACGCACGCGTGAAATGTGCAGCGCGAGTGGCTCAGAGGAAGCCTAAAGGTAGCGGTTCTCATCCGCCGTCTTATTTGGGGCGATTTTCATATTTTTAATTTAAATTTATGTTTTACACGACTGGGTTACATGCGAGTTTCGTCACCCTCCAAGCCCCCTTTTTGTGAATTGAGTGCGGGCCTCTATCAGATTATCTAAACAATTGCAGCCGTGATTCTGCGCTACCGCATCATGTTGTTTATCACTGACATTGACCTATCTCTATTGGAATTATAAAATGGCACGTTTCAGGTGCTACTTTTGGTAAAAAAAACATCGGAAAGAAGGAGGCGACTAGTGCAATGGATGCATCTGATGTTTTTGCATGAGTGAGGACTGGTGGGAGCGGGCGGTGCTGAGGGAGTTCAGAGATGTACAGAAGAGAAAGAACTTTAAAATAAATGGACCTGATGATGACAGTGAGCTAAACTTTGAAGCAGTGCAGAATACAGAGTTATAGCCAGACAGTCGGTGTGCCCAAAAGCGCTGGAAATAAGTTTGTGTGCCTATTTTGCAAGAGCGTGGCGCTAGTTGCTCAAGATTAAATCGAGGTTCCCTTGCATGAGGCATGCACAATTACACAGCACTTTGAAAATGCGCACTCCATCCCTCAAATGAGAGGCTGCAGATGGAAGTCACACACCTGTCCTGCCAGCCTTCGCATGGCTGGAGGGATTTCATCAACTGAAAGGAAAACATCCTACAAGCAGATTTTGGTTAAGAATCATTCATTAATGTAGCCCACAGACTACAGTTCCCTTCCACCTCCACATACAAAGATGAGCTGGGTGCATTTTTTTGATGTGCATGTAAATATGGCTACTGGTTGAAGCATTTATGTCAAAGTGAAACAGGCAAACATATATATAAGAGGGGTTTATGTGATTTTGGAGAGGTCTATGTGGCTGCACCTTCACCAACTGAAACCCATGTTGCTGCTGGTGAGCCAGGAAATTAACCAGAAATGATCCCTAATCAAAATTCATCATATGTAGATTTAAAAAAAAAAATGCATGGATATTAATCTAAAATGAAGGCTGCGTGTCTTCGTTCCTGAGAAGTTGGCATTTTAGAGATGTGTTTTCATCTGATTTCATCGGCTATACAACTGTCAGTGCAATACCCAGCTGAATAAGCAAGATTTCAGTTTAGCCAACTGATAAGACTAAAGCAAAAGGTATCAATAAAGTACACATATAAAAACACTTCAAAGTTGGATTCCAGTTGAACATTCTCAAGTTTTCTACTCGTTTATGGGAGTGATATTACATATTATTCTCTATATAAAATAGAGTTTCTTTTCTAAATGTATTTTATTTTCGACAGATAATGGCATGCTCAAATGTTATACAGAAAACAATATTTACTCCATTGCATAATGGAATGTGCTTTCATTCAGAAAAATACAGTTTGGGCTGTATCCAAATAAAGTGTCTGTATTGGAATTTGTATTGTTTCCCTCAACATCCAGCCCCATAGGATTACACTTCGTTCAGCCATATTTGAGAGACAAACAGCCGCAGGAGCACAAACACACTCACTTTATAGCAAATATTTCAATGTGTGTGGTGTCAGTCGTTTTCTGTGGAGTGCTGAAATGACACAGCAGCTTCAGAATGCCTTTTCACTCCAGACTGATTAAGAAAAGAAAGAAAACAGAGTTATAAACTAGTTGCCATCATTCTCCCTTATCAAAACCTTAGCCGCTGCCTTATCGCTTTTCGTTCAGATGTTTATCAGTGTTAAATCACATCGCTATTTGCGTGATAGCGCCACACATTTTCGTCGGCACGGGATACAGCTGCTGCTCACCATTAAAAATTATATCCAACGAACGGAGAGCGAAGATAGGAGGAGGTGAGGAGGAGAGGAGGAGAGCGAAGATAAGAGGAAGAGGGGAGGAGGAGAGTGAAGGTAGGATGTAAGGAGGAGAAATAGGAAATAAGATAAGGGCTTCTTTTTTTTTCCTTCAAAAGTTGGGGAATTGAGGAGGAGGAGGAGGAGATAGGGGGAGCGTGGAAAAAGGAAGAGGAGTAGATGGTGGGGGGGGGAAATAGGAAAGAGGAGATGGGAGGAAAATAAGCGGTGGAAGAGACTCGGAGGAAGAGGAGGAGGAGGACAGGGGGAGGAAGAGTGGGAGTTTGGGGAAGATGTCAGTGCTGACGATGATGCCGATGTGAATCAGCGCAGGTTCACATTCCTTATGGGAAATTTGTGTTGCAGTGAGGCTGGCACAGTGAGTACCTTCCCACAGTGAACAGAATGTACAGAAACACCCAAGACACTATTCAAATGAAGCATTGAGGCATGGGTGCACAGGCAGACACACCACACACACACACACATTAACACACTCTCACAGTGTGCACAGTGCCACTGGGGCATTTACCTGAGACCACTGGACCTGCAGAACACCTGAGGCATGTAGTTAGACTCACAGCAACGTTTGTACATCCAGATTTTAGGCTCTTAGTGGGCAATTATCTACATTATGTAACATTGTGCTGGTTATTCAGCTTCAGGTTCAGAGTCCTCGCTATCCAGTCCTGCAAGACCTCCTGTCTATCTGGTTTTGATCCTCCATCCATGACAACACGGTTCCTCTGAGGCTGGTTGTCTTTTTCTGTGAGCATCGACTTGCATGGGAAAGAGTGACGGGTGGCAAGGCATAACTCAAAAAACAGGTTGCGGTAATACTTATTTTCCCCTGTAATGAGTAGTGTTCGGTCTCAGTGGGAATATTACAGTTGCCAATCAAAAAAATGGCTGCTATGCTTTTGTTATCATCCCCCTAGATATTGAAGTTGAATCGTCCCAAATGTTTTATCCCACCCCCATCCCCTCATTTGTTTTAATCATAGTTCATCTTTGCCCTCTAGTTTAGATGTGAAAATGGCAGAAAAAAATTGTTTTCTCTGCATGGAAGTTAGTCAACCAATTTGATTTAATTGAGAGAAATAATGATAAGAACATTGGACATTAACGCTGTTTTGTTCCTTGATCATTCACACAAAAACCAAATTCAAATGTTTTTTGTTTTTTTTGGAGTAATGAACCCAACACTGGTGGTGAACCCTCAGGTCTGTTGTGATCCAGCACAGAGGAGCCAAGTCAAGGCTGCAGTGCAAAAATAAAGTTCCAATTATTATGAGGCTTGGGGAAGACGGGAGGAGACAAATTGTGTGCCGGCCTCTCTGTCCGCTTGTTTCCTCCTTCTGGGCAGTGAGGGTGAGACTCTTCCGTCTGGGCCTTTGGTGGTCTGGGTGCCAGGGTGCCTGGGTGTAAGCTCCCACTTACAGTAGGGCTGTGGGTCCAGGTCTCTAGGGTGCACCGGGTCTCCAGTCCATCAGCCAAAGCAGAGAGAGACAATGCTGGGACATGCAGGTAGACCCCATCGCCTCTAATGACCTCCGGTTTCAAGATTGGCAGCCTCAACATTGAATTTTACATTATGTGCCACTGGGTCAGACTTCATGGATTCAACCTCCTGGATTGCTTTATGGCACAAGACAGAAAGAGAAACACAGCCAAAGCTTTCAGAGTTTCTGGCAATGGCAGATGGTGGAAGGAGTGAACGGCAAAGAAAAATCACTTCCAACATGTTTATCCTCTTCAGTAGAACCAAAGAGAAAACCTTTGTGACAGAAAGCAGCAGGGTTTATAGGAACTGTGTCTCATTTTGAGAAACACTAGCACTGACAACACCACTGGCATTAGATAGAAGCTACCAATCGTCTCCACCATGATCTCATTTGTTGACGATGATATACTGATGTTTAAAATGCTACACACTGCACCTTTAAATAATTTTGAATGTCAGTATTCTGAACACTGGAGAGACAAGTGGCAGTGTTTTGTACCAACTCACCGTCTTGTATAAGTTGCAGATCCCTCAACAGTAAAATTGGTGCTCTATTGGTGAAATAGAGCCATCTGACAACAGAAGAATCATGTTCAGTCACCTGAGTGATAAATCAAATTGAAACACTGATGTTAGAATATTTTAGCATCGTTTGTATTCCAGTGTTGGCTGTTGCATTCTGCGGCGTCTGCCAACAGAGGCAGGTGAGCAAACTGATTTGTTTGTTTGGGGACTGAATTTGTGTGTACTTGTTCATCCCCTGCCTCCTTCATCTTTACACTTTCAGGGCTCCCCCCCCCCCCCCCCCACACACACACAGACACACACACCTACTCCACACACACACCTCCTCCATCCCCCATACACTAGCATTTTGTACTTCCCTCCGTCCTATTCCTCACTTTGTTGATGCTGGATTGTTGTCTTATTGTACACAATCACTCAGCCACACACACACACACTAGCATTATTCTGTAAGGAACGGACATTTAAATAATTCCCTCCTTCCTTCTTCCCTTCCTTCCTATATATATATATATATATATATATATAACCTGTAAGACTGAAGCGCACTTTCTTTTTTTTTGTGACCAATTTTTTTTTTTTTTTTTAGTTTCCACAAGGTTTGCAGGTGTACATCAACAAGTAACCTCTGTCAATAACATAACATATAGGTATACCAGGGCATTGATAGACAGGTAAATAAATAAAACAGGAAATAAAAAAGCAAATAAAATACATACTTTTTTTCCGTAATAAATTCATAACTTAACGTTTTAGTCGCAATAAAGCCATGCCATTATAACTAAGACAGTACAAGATACAGAAAAGTAACAGAAAGCATACACCTGCACCTTTGATCGCTCCTTAACCCTGACCTACCCCATCCCCATGGGTCTTTCTCTAAATTCCACTACCTGTATACATGCAGGATATTTCCTATTAAAATTCCTTTTTAGCAACAGTGCATGCTGACAGCCACAGCTGTCTTTGAGTATGGTTAAAATTCTGCCCGGAATCATCATTCAAGAGCATACGTTCTGGGGAGCAATCGATCTCTAAACCAAGTGTTTCAGAGAGACGTTTTGTTATTTGTTCCCAAAAACTTGGGAACAAATAACTTCCCTCCTCCACTCCCACATGATATGTAAAAATGTCCCCATTTGATTCAAATCACATAGGGTGCAGTTTGGAGAAGTAGTTATATTCATCCTAAAACGCCGCTTTGGTGTCAAATAAGTTTGATATATGAAGTTCAGTTTGTTAGTTTATGATTTGGATTTTGTGAAGAACGCGAGGCATTCTTTCAGACTCGAGCCCAGTCTATAGATGATTCAGAGCAGTCTTTATTCCATATTGTTATTATGTTATTATGTCATTATTACAATGTGTTATAAATTAGCTCAGATATTGAAGTTTCTAATTCATGTATTCTTTGAAATTGCTCTTTATTCAATCTAGAGGAGTATGAAATTGCATTATTTCTTATAAAGCCTTTTATTGAGTCCCAGAGATACCTAGCATCATCTACTGACTGTCTATTAATCTTTAAAAATTCTGCTAGTTCCCGTTCAAATTGTTCACAGAAATCTTGAAGCGCACTTTCTTCTCAACCACAAGTTGTTTTTAGGCTAAGGAGTTCTAAAGTACGGTGGCTGGTTTACAGCTGGAATCCTTCAGTAAACCTGATCTTCCATAAAGGGGTTTAATTAGTTTCTGTAACTTTAGTTGGGACTGTGCCTGGCTGTCAGGCACAGTCTGTCACAGTCATGTCAGGGTTTGGTGCTCTTGTCTTGTATTTGCTTTAGTATTTGTGCTACTTGTGAATTCTGTGTCTTTCCCTCCATCGAGATGCAGTATTGGGGAATCACTAGTCTTTAGCTTGCAAGCTGTTCTACTCACCCAGAACATTTTACTCCATAATTTTAGCTGGCGTCGACATCCCACCCCAGGCAAAAAGAGTGATGAAATGGAATGCTTATCAGTGGGACACATTACAGAATTGGACATCCCAACTCTGCAATCTTCATTCTGGGTGACTTGTACCGCTGTAACCTGAGGGATGAACTCACCAAAAACAGTGTAAGGAACGGTGGAGCTGCTCAGCCCGTGAGGAGAAAATATTGGATCATTTTTACTTCCATGTGAAGGGTGCATTCTGCCCGAGGCAGGTCTGACCATGCGGTTATTCAGATTGTGCCAACAGAAATTAAATGCAGCCAAACCAATCTGTGCCACGATCCAGAGGTGGAGCCCAGAGGCGATCGAAAAGCTCTGAGACTGCAAACTGGGAAGCCTTCGTATGGGCGCGGCTGATAGTTCCGATTCCTGCGTCTCTTCATGTTGAGGTCTAACAACGCTAAGGCAACAACCCTTTCAGTGGCAACACATCAGGAATGCTGCAGGGCCTGACCGACTCTCACCTGGAGGACTCAGGCACTTTGCCAACCAGCATCTTAACTCACTGCCTGACCACTAACTTCACGAAATAGGTCTCTGCGCTCTCTCCAATTCCTCCACACACAATGTCTTTACTACCGGACACTTCATCAGCTGGATGGACAATATCTCATCTCCAGCAAAGATGAGTACACACTGTACAGAGGTGGGTCATCTCATACCATGGCTGTCTGTCAACAACAAGGAGATGAACACTCAACACTGCAGAGATGAGGAATGACTTCTGAGGGAAAGTGCTTGCTCATCACCCTCGATGATCAATGGCTCATTTGTTCAAGATCCCGGGTTCACCATAACCGACGTCCTCAAACGAGATGAGAACATCCTCTGCTTGATTAATACAGGATGTATTTCCAGCAATGAAGAAGCTCAATGTCCAATTCTGGTTCAATAATCAAACGTATCCTAACATCCTCTTGTCCTCCACAGTCTGGTTCTACTCCACCTTTTCCCACTCCAGTGTTAGGTTCCAGCATACTGTGTCCATGATGATGAGTTGGTGATCGGCTGTCAGTTACCTTCCACGAATGTCAGGATTAAGGTTCTAAACGCGAACAATAAATGATCCAAAATGTGCCCTTGATGGGTGTCAGACATTCATAGAGATCCATGTGATGCAATCAAATGCAATCTGTGTTGCAATACACTTTACACAGACACTGAGATCAATGAAGTAAACAAGCAAAGAGGTTAAAGTAATAACATAAAAAACCACAATGGATAACACAAAACAGCAACATCCAGACACAACACAGCACAACAGTGTAGTGGAGAAGTGTATAAGTGTGTGTGTGTGCATGCATGCATGTTAGTTTCTTCCAATAATAAAGCAAAAACCAGACTATATTTTAAGATGCAGTATTCGACAGGTTGATAACTGTGCCAATTTTCTATATTCTCTATTGATTGAGAATTTCTTCTTATATAGTGTATTAGTTGCCATTTTGGCAAGATTGTCATGAATTTGAAAATGTTGTATTTGTGGACCAAAAACACCTTCACATCCATCAGCATTAAGTTGAAGAAAGATTTAATATCTACTAGACAATCATTCAGCGTTTCAAGGCTCCTTTGTATTTAATTTAAAATGTATTAATCTTAATTAATTATTATTAATTTGTGTTCATGTAATCTGTTAGCTGTTTATAAGTAGCTATCTCTAATACGTCAGACAGAAAGGGGAGTTTAGAAATAGCTCTATAATTACTCATGGATGGGTCAGATCTCTGCTTTTTAAGAAGAGGCTGGATAAGACCCCCGGATATGGCTGTGACCCCTTTTAGGAGTCTAGCTGGTATTATATCCAGGGGATATGATAAGTATTTTGTATGAGAGTGCTCATTTCCTGAATAACATTCAGGCAGTGGTCAGGTGTAATCTGATTTCTCTGTTCTCAATTTTCTTGGTGAAGTAAATTAAGCATTTCTCACACTCTTCCTGTGAGTGTTCAAGACTACCAGACCAGTAACTGGCATTAACAGAAATCTCAGGTTAAGGTAGCTCTTCATAATACGATTTGAAAAAAACATTTCTTCATTTTTTTTTTCTTATAACTTAAACTGCAACATTGAATTTTGCCTTCAGTTGCTTCATATGTAAATAAAAAAGATACCAGCATAATTCAGTCTCTGTGTACTAAGTGAGAGGGAATAACAAACCAGTTGCATCTATGCATTTTAAATCACGCTCTCGCCAGCGCACTAACGTCTGTGTTTATATTTGAGTGTGTGTGTTTCTGCCTGTCTAATCTGATCAATCTGAGGTGACCGTCTGCTCTGCGTCACACTGTAGGTTTGCCAATACATCGACTGCGTTATAGATGTTTTCATTTCAGTGTTTTGCCTTGGAAAGCACATTTATTGCATACATATGAGTGCACACACACACAGACACACACACATGCGCGCCCAATCAATCCCAGATGCTGATAAACATGGCATGCTGCTGATATGAGCCGTTCTTTTTCGAAGGCTACCTCTATTAACCAATAATGACCAATATCGCCCTCATTAAACTGCCTCCTCCTGCTTGGTGATCCTTTATCACCCCAATGGATCGACTTTTTAGGCCATTTCCTTTACACGCTAACACCTTTACTGGAATGAATAGGAGACAAAAAAAAGAGAACAAAGCTAATAAAACATCTTGCCTGACCACTGCAGCTCATCTGGCCTGGCCTGCTTCTGCACCACCATCTGGTCAGTGCCTCGTTCATTTATTTTTGTCCTGAACAGAAGAAGAGAAGAAGTACTGAAGAGAACAGAACTGTGCAACCTAAAGACCCAGACCCAATGTCCTACCTTTTAGCACTAGGATTGTGAAAGTTCCATTAAAAGTAGCCAGAGAAAGCTGATTTCTTTCAGAGTCCTTACAGATAAGAGCAGCAGAACGGACAGCAGTTCACATTCAGTATGCTTCACTGTAAATGTTTTACATGCACAGTCAAATCCATGATGGAAGAAAATGTGAGCAAATGAGACAGAATGCAGCTGCAGTGGTTCATTTTAATAAGATGGGTGCAACTCACAGATGGGTCAGTTTTGTCACACAAATGATCAAACTTGATGCAGTCAGTGTACTTGAGAATTATAACAATGAATCAATTCATCTCATATTCCAGTTATGTATTCCTAGTTAGTTCTGCCAATACGTCATCTGACCACACCAGGATAACACAGAAAAAACATGACATTATCACTGCTAGATATTACTATTACTTAGGGATGGGATGATATGCTTATCACACGATTCAATTCAATACGCGATATGGACTTACAACCACGATACGATGTAATAAATAAAAGTTCAATGACAACAAAGTCTGACTGTGCAGAATTATGTTTATTTCTGAGCCACAAATCTTTCTAGAATGTAAACACCAATTTAAATATGTCATTACAAAGATCAAATAATATAATTTGGATGGAGAACTTGTTAAATTGTGACTGGCAAGCCGTCTCATCTGTGATTACCACAGCAGAATAAAACAGAGCTAATATCACGATTCATTTTTCTGCCCCACCATACGTATCGTTACATTTTTGTATCACGATATATTGAATTTCGATATATATCGTCCCATATCCCTACTATATATTACTATATTACCTCTACTAAGGCAACACCCATACAGAGCGGTAGCCGTCACAGAAGTCCCCATTGTGTATTTGCACTGCAGCGGCCACAGCAGCCATTTCTCTCTCTCCAATTCACTCCGGCAGAAGCGAACAGAATAGACACATTGTAACAACACTGTAAAACTGTCTGTGCGCTGACTGGCTGCCAGGCCGCCCCTTGCTCATCTGAAAGGAAAACATAATTTGACTTTCTCAAACAATCGCTCTCTTTGGGGAACTTCTTGCAATGGAAGCAGCCCGAGAACAATCTTCGGGGACTGATGCAGCAGTTTTCTTTGTGTTTGCCCCCGCCGCGCTTTATCACAGTTTACTTCACATTGTTGCCAGAGCGCTATTTCAAATATTGGCTGTCTTAAAAAGTCACAGTCATTTCTAACACACACATAAACTGTCAGTGTGGACCTTTTTCTGCATTTATGCTTGTTATTTGCTCTTTTTCTACTATTGATGACAAAAAAATAATCCTTTACAGAGGCAGTGTCTACAGAGTGCTGGGGAAGCCAAAGGTAAAGGTGGATTGTTCGTTGTCTCCTAATGGAAGACAGGTATAAAACGCAGGTGCACATTAGGGACGTTTGATTTCAGCCATGATGAGGTCAATCAGCTGTTTCACACACTGGAGGAAAACGGCCAGAACTCCCACCTATCACCCGCCATGTGCCCCAGTATGACACTTCACTCCACTGGGGTCCGGTATCGATCTCTCTCTTCTTCGCCACTGTACTCTCTAAACCTCTCTCTCTCTCTTTCTCTCTCTCTCCCTCCCTCTCTCTCTCTCTCTCCATGCCCCATTAGTGCTGTGAATAGCCGTCAGGGATGCCCGGGGCTGCCAGGTAAAACACTGAGCAGAACTGACAGGAGAGAAGGAGGAGCGGGCGACGGGAGAAATGCACCAGAGCGATGAGAGCGGAGAGAGAGGAGCTGGGGGGGGGGGGGGGGGGAATTGGGCGGGAATTTGAGCTTCTCGCGATGAAAAACGTATTAGCGCAAACACAATCACACAAACACCTCGAGTTCAGTTTTTTCAGATATATATTTCATTAGTTTGACTTCTCTCCGACATTTTTTTGCGGGGGAATCTTGTGTGAACTTTTTCTGCAACTTCTTTTTTTTTTTATATTGTCAAAATGTCCAGGTGGCAGGTTTCATTTTCTTTTCTACCATGCTCTTGGGAATCTTTTTTTTTTTTTTTATTTGATTCTTCTCACTTAGACCGGTTGAAATCGATGTCGAGGCCGAGACAAGTCAAAATGAGTTTTCTTCAATCTGTGTCTGCTCTTTCCCGAACACATTTGACTTTTTCTCTCTCTCCTCCCTCCTCTCCCTCCCTCTCTCTCTCTCTGACTTGTTTCTCCTTTGTTTCCCTCCTACAACTGGCTGCTGACTCTGCCATCTTCCTCCTCCTCCTCATCGTTCACCATCAGAAACATCAGCACCACCTCAACCATCATGACTGCTGGTGTGTGTGCGTGACACGTTTATATGCGTGTATGTGTGTGTGGTTGCAACCGAGAGATTGCTACAGCATCTCATCTTCTCCACTTACTGTATTAAGGCATATTTTTGTTTTTTTATATCCTGTGTTTTAATATCCTGTATATCACACTTTGATGTATATCTGTAAACAAATTCTAAAAAAAAAAGTAAAAGACATGACTTCAAAACCCCATGGATAGTTCTGGAATTTCTTTGAATCCTGGTTAAGCAAAATCTGAGACAAGTCATCTATTAAACCGATTTGTAGTCATTACCTTAAACGTGTGTATGCAACATTTCATAACCTTTCCTTCCCCTCTATGTGAGCAGTGTGTTTATTTATGCATGTGTATGTGCACACACACACACACACACACACACACACACACGTGTATGTGTGGCTGTAGCAGAGAGTAGATTAATAGGGCTGGTTGTGAACTAATGGGGCCTCTCCTCTCTTAAGGGAATACACCTCTCCTCTCCTCCTCCCCTCTCCTCTCCTTCTCTCTTCTTTCCTTCCTCCTCTCTTCCCCTCTCCTCTCTTCTCCTCCTCTCTCCCCTCTCCTCCCCCCTCCTCTCCTCTTTCTTTCCTCCTCTCCTCCCCTCTCATCTCCCCTCCCCTCCTTTGTTTCCCTCTCATAAGTTCCCCATCGTGCATTTATCTCATTTCTATGTGAGAGTTTACAGTGAGGTGAGACATAAGTTCCATTAAAAAGTTATATCAGTGATAATTAAAAACGTTGAGAACTAATGTCCGACAATAAATGCAAGTTACTATCCCAGCTAACAATACCTTTTTTTTCTGATGAAGCTCTCACTGTGAACTGTACTGCCCACGTTGACTCAGCCTCTCCAGATAAATTCTCCTCTAGTGTTTGTTTTTCATACATTTTTTCAGTGCATATTAATGCATATTAGAGCAATGCGGTTCCTGTGCTCCTGTGAGATTAGGATAAACTCAGTCATATCGTTACGTGTGTGCTACTCACAAAAAACGCTGAGAACAATGTGTGCTTCAATGTGTTTTCAAAATCAAATCTTTCGAGTGCATCTGCAGCCGAACACAAGAAACAGTAATGAGACAGGAAATGAGTAAGAAAGTGGGAGAGAAGAACAGATGCCAGAAAAAAAAATGGCTGAGATGACGAGGGCCGCAAAAACAAAAGGTAATACAGAAAGGCATTCAAAAAAAGGCAGTTAAACAACGTACAGATTGATTGGGTTATTTTTCAACCGTACAATTAGACGGTTGAGTATGAAAAGAGTTTGTAGGGAGGCAAAATTACAGTCACAGTCACTTATAGTCATTCTTTTTCAAGATATGAAAGACTGAGTTCCAGACCCCCCAAAAAACAGAAAAGACTCCATACAGATAGCATTGTCTGCCTTTTTGCTGCCACACTATTGTTCCTCATTGTTACTGTGCTGTTTTTGGAAATGATAAATGAATTATTTCTATATTTGGCAGCTGAGGAAGCTATGGAGAGATCCACCCTGGGGAAGAAGGAAGAGAGAGAATGTCCCCAGAGCATTGATGCAAGGCCATGTATTAATTCCTCAGTGTGTGTGTATGTGTGTGTGTGTGTGTGTTTTCACACATCGGCAAGCGTGCTTATGCGCATATTTGATTCGTAATCATCAGATCCAACCTTTGCACCTTTGAAAATTAATCCTTTCCGTTTTTGATATCGCTTCAAATGCAAATGTCACTTTTTGCCGCTCGCCGACTTTGAAGGAAAATAAAACGGGAGTACGGGAAGAAGTAAATAAAGATGACTGAAATGTTTGTCTGATGGTGCTCGTCTCCTCGCTGGCCTTTGCGTCCCAGCCCTGACATGAAAGGCTTCCATTTGACCCGTGAAAGATCAGCGCTTTGAAAGAGATAGCTCACTCGTTTCCCATTAAATAGTTCACCATGTGGAGGAGATAAGTCACCTTTTGCATCAAGAGCTAAAGCACGCTGTCACCTTCGACAGAAACCTGGTCACTAATGACTCAGGGCATAATGATAAAGACTGTCTGAGATTGAACTTTCTCAGCACCGAACACAAACCCTGAACTGGCTGGTTAACAACAGATGTGACTGGATGACATCACACCTACAATAACCACCATAACTGGTGAAGTGACCTTGAGCAAGGCATGGTCCCATATAGTGCTGAAACGATTAGTCGATTAATTGATTAGTCGACTGACAGAAAATGAATTGATTATAATTTTGTTAATCGATTAATCGGTTAATTCATTTCAATCATTTATCAAGTACACATACCAAACATTTGCTGGTTTCAGCTTCACAAATGTTTTTTTTTGCTTGCTTTTCTCCGTTTCATATCATTATTAAATGAATACTTTGGAGTTTTTTGGCTGCTGATCAGACTATGTAAGCAATTTTAATAATCACTTTGGGCTCTGCTAACTTCTGGTAATTTGTCATTATTTTTGACATTTTATAGGTTAAATGATTAATCGATTAAAAAATAATCATAGAAATGGTGAATAGCTGTGTGTGAAGAGGGGTGTAGGTATTTGCCAGAGGGAGAAAGATATTTTTCAGTTGCCTTGTGCAGACTGAGGATTAAAGGAATAGTTCACCCAAAAATGAAAATTCTGTCATCATCTCCTCACCCTCATGCCAGTTGAAACACAGGTGAAGTTTGTCCATATAACACACAGGGAGGCTGCCAGCACAACTCCATAGCAGCCTTCTCCAAAACAAATGAAGTCAGTGGGGACCAGTTCTTCAGAGTTCCAAAAAGACCTACAGTATATTTACACCCTGACATGAATAAAACTCTGTGATAAACACTGATTCCTTGTAATTTTAGGGCATGAAGATGGTCAAATTGAAAGAAATTGAATATCAGCACAAAAATATTGGTATCAGTATCGGCCTTCAAAAATCAATATTGGTCGAAGCCTGGTTTCTGGATCCACTAGAGCCAACTACAGCTGATTGATTTGCAACAAATAATGGTATATAGGTCTTTCTATTCACAGTGTGATTGTTTGGCTGTTTTTGTTTTGGAACTCTAAAGAACAGGTCCCCATTGACTTCAGTTGTTTTGGAGAAGGCTGCTACCAAGTTGTGCTGCCAACCTCCCTGTGTGTTATATGGACTAACAAATTTCACCTGTGTTTCATTTGGCATGAGGGTGAGCAGATGATGACAGAATTCATTCATTCATTTTTGGGTGAACTATTCCTTTAAGTAGAAAGTGATGTCAGCACTGTACTTCTTCAGTTGCTCACTTACCTTAGAAATGCACAGTGGTCTCAAGGTGCATATTCACATTCAAACACTGCTGTTATTCCATGTGGTTTGTTCCTGTTCTGCTCTGCTGTTTAGAAACAGCAGATCTTATGAAACAATAGATCTTTTCCAAGTACATGCCTGCTTGACCCTGAGCCTGCATGCACTTGTGTGAGTAAATGTGTGTGTGTGTGTGTGTGTGTGTGTGTGTGTGTGTGTGTGTGTGTGTGTGTGTGTGTGTTCGTAGTGCCGAGGGACAGATTTTTCACCCGCTGCTCAGGTGGTGGTGCTAAGCCGCATGGTAAACGTCTAAACACCGGTGTCACTTGCTCCAGTGCATTTGTCCTTGCTGTGACGGAGGGACTAGGGGTATTAGGATTACACAGAAAACATATGGTGTGTGAGGAGGAAAAAAAAGAGAAAAACAAAGAAAAAAAGAAAGAAAAACAAGGGAGTGACATTGATGAAGCGCCTGGGAGAAGCATGTGTGCCGCTAGTGGATCCAGAAACCAGGCTTCGACCAATATTGATTTTTGAAGGCCGATACCGATACCAATATTTTTGTGCTGATATTCAATTTCTTTCAATTTGACCATCTTCATGCCCTAAAATTACAAGGAATCAGTGTTTATCACAGAGTTTTATTCATGTCAGGGTGGAAAAGCCTCTGAAACAGCAAATAGGCCATCATGGGACACTAAAACTCTGAAAACAATTATAACACTGAAAACAACAATAATGAAAATCTTGTAGGTGGTTTAGCAGCTTTTTATGGCAATAGGTGACCCACTGCACCTATTCAGTGGTAGGAGAAACTCTGGGATGCATTAGGCCTTTAAATGAATAACAAAGTTACAAAAACAATATTGAATAATTAAACAAAAAAATAAAAAGTGCAAAGAAAACTAAATTTCATTGCATGGGGACTATCACATCTCATCAGAGAACACAAAGCATGCGATGTTGTATGTTTTCCACTCCCGCGCTGATCCCGCCTTTGCCGTTACACCGTTTTTTCATTCCCACAAATCTCTCCTTGACCTGTGTAACCGCGGCGACCCTTCACAGCCCGACACCTCCCATAAGCTTTCCCCATCACAAACACACTTTTTTTTATTATCGCTCACCGTCGAAGGATCATACACACAACGACGTACTTCATTTTTATTACAGGGAGTCAGCTCTTCTCACCGGAAAAAAAAACCAACAAGATTTTATTAGCTTTGTTTTTTTTTTTTTATGAGTATACAGTAAGGGCACGTTTCCATTTGAGACAATCTGTGCTCTCGGGCTATAAGCAGGGAACGCTGTAATAAAAATGATAAAAACCCACTGCTGTAAAGCACCTGAAATAGGAAGAGGATTTCCTCCTGACGCAAGGGTTTGTGGGTAAATCTGAATCGCGCATAATGCTCAGTTCATCTTCCATTGTTCCATTGCATTTATTCAACTAATCATCCCATAACTTTTCAGTATGTGGAGAAAGAATTTCCTGATACAAAAGGTGAGTCCATGTTACTAAAAGTATCACTCTTAACACCTGGAGAACATTTTCCACGCAAACTGTTCTGTAGCTTGACATATCATTCAGTGTATCTATATTACATGAGATATAATTTAGTCTCTCTTAAAGTGATATTTCACTTTGGTATAACATGGTTAATTACCAGCAGCCTTACCCACATGTAAATGCACTTAAAAGAATATATAATATAAGTTGTCCTGATCCACTTCCATCCGTTTTTGGGGCCTCACCTAAAGTAATAGTTCCGACAACTGGTTGGGAAATCAATTAAGTACTTTTTTCTGCCTTAAAGGTTTCTGTTTCTATAGGCTGATCGGTTACTGTTTTTAAGTTACAGGTAGCTATTGGTAGAGGAACTACTTTTTTCAGTCACTATGCGCAATTACGTCAAGGCGTAATTCGACTAAAACCGTTGTTGCACTGGACTGTCAGTTATGTTGTCATCAGATATCAAAATAAACCGATACCTTTATTCAGCATTGTCTATTCCATTGAAATGTTTGCTGTAGTTAGTTTATTAGTTCATTATTCTTCTAGGCGAGGCCACAAAAATGAACAGCAGTGATTTAGGACCTTGGCAACCGGCAGGAACAGCGATGCTGACCACGGACAATCGAGGGCCCTGATGTAGAGTAGCTGGTGAACTTATAGGAGCATCTGCTGAAATTATATATGCTATACCAAAGTTAAATCCCCTATATCCCTTTAAGGGCCCGGCCTCCCTCTGGACACATATACATTGTTAATGATCCCTTATGCCCATGCAGTCATGATTCTGTGAAAGCGTTATAATGAACGTTTTGCTGCGCCAAGCTCTCCGCGGAAGACAATGATGCTTGGAGGTTAGCTAGCTGGAGCCAGCAGCGAATTTAACTTTAATGTACACCACACTTGTCTCCTAATCATGTTGCACTGCCTCCCACACAAATGGCCTCTTATCCTCTCTCTCACACACACACACACACACTTTTTACCTAACGCTGGCCAGGCCTCGCAGACAAGTGGGAGCAGAGTAAACACGTGAAATAGAATTCTAATGCGAGAGGTTTTTACCCATGAGTCCTTCCCACAGGCTTCCCTCTGACACCATGATGAATGGCTTTGTGTTTGCAAGATGTGCGTGTCTGTGTTGGTGTGTGTGTCTGTATAAGGTTCAAGGCACAGGGGTTGTCACCCCACCACTTGCTAGGACCCCCCCCCACCCATCCCCACCCATTAAGATGGCTGCAGATAATTAAACCTAGTTCTGAGGGGCGCCAACGCTATTATTTATTTACTTGTTTGTCTCCGATGATACATGAGAAGAGAGAAAATAAGAGGAAGGCGTGGGGTGGTTTCTGCCGAGCGTGGCATGTTTGGGGCCGTGCTCCCTATTAATGGAATAAGAGAATAAGAAGAGGTGAAGCACTCTCATGCATGTTTTTGTGTGTGTGTGTGTGTGTGTGTGTGTTTATATTCATAAGTGCTTGCGTACAGTGTATGTGTCCGCATAGATCCTGCAAGTAGCAACAATATGCTGCTGACACACAAGATAATGTTTTTTATTTAATCTATTATATGTCAGAATCCACCACCAGATCATTCGACGACCACTTCTCCATCTTCCAATCAGAGTCCTCGCCTGAGCCGAGCCCACCGACCAAAGGTCACAGCGCTATGTAACCATTATCTTTTTCCTATTGACTTCTTTATTGACGTTTCTGGGATTACGTAATCCAACGACTACGTACCGCACAAATAAAAGGAGTGCAGTTGATTGACCTATTACGCTAAAGCCATCTGCAGAAAGCCATTAGCAAAACTGAATTTGATCCCCAGTGGCGAGAGATCACCTCCACAACTCCCTCGTTCCCGTCCTTTTGAGCCAGAGACAAGAATGCTCGGGGAACGCCTTGACAACGTAGATTCATTATCCGGTGGCTGTGGTTATGCGCTGATGCCTCCACAATGGGGATTCATAGGGGACCAAGCCATACGTCTCAGGTATGTGCTGGAACGTTCCTCGGCGGCGTGGTCGGACTGTATGTTTAACCGCTTGGCTCCCATGGTAAACCATTACCGAGCTGTTAAGACACTGCTTCCATTCCACGGGGAGAGTTGTGACCAATTAAAAGAGGGGCTTGAATGGGACTTGCTCGGGGGGGGGGGGGGAGTGCACACATTGTTCCCAGTCTGTGACAGGTAGACAAGGGTGCCGCGGCGGGCTCCTGCGTGTGTGTGTGTGTGTGTGTGTGAGTTTTGGAGGGCGAGAATGAGCGAGAACGAGGGAAGAGAGAGGGCATTGTGTCGGAGCGTTTGCTCGTGGGATCCTTGGGGTGCGTCTGTGCCAGCTGTTCGGAGAGAAAAGCATGATCAGGGTGGGGGAGAGGGGTGGAAGAAACATGAAATGGGACATCAACTTCAAGCTCCTGTCGCTGTTATAAATATATACCGTGTTTTGGGCCTGATGTACTTGTCACTTGCTCCGTGACAGTGAGTAATGAGCTCCACTCACCTCTGCATTTCATTTACTGGACAAACCCCCCTCTCACTCCCATATGGTGCCTCATACTACTTGTATATTGGTTATACACCACTTTAAGCTATTTGTTCCGCTCAAGCACATGCCTATGGGTCTTTCTTCAAACAGTTTTTTTCCCCCCCTCTCAACTCTAGGCTTCTTTCAAGTTTTCAAGTTGTAAGAACTTTCACGCGAGCCCAAAAGACATTCCGCAAAAAGCATATGAATTCAAATATGTCTCTCCCAGTCATTAGTGCTGCAGAATCCCATCATGCACATGGTCATCATGTTAGAGAAAAGGAGAGGGATCAAAACCCTTAACAGCAATCTGGCTCCCCAGAGGCTCTATTCAGCACAAACATGCATCTGAACCATGTTATCTGATTTCCCCATTCCCTGCAACACACATGTATCAAGCCCTTATGCCAAGTTGCAACTGTTCCCTTTTACTGGCCCGTTCTCACCCAGATGGCTGCTATCGACTGCGAGATGATCAATGTCATTGGTTATCAATGTAGATGGATGGGCAGAAACACAGAACACATACAGACTGTGTGTGAGATTATTCATGGCAAAGGCATTCTGCTACTGGAGGGTCAGACGCGTCTGCTTCAGTTGCCTGTATCCTCCAATAATCATAATAATTTCCCTTGTAAGACATCAGTATCGACTCAGGTGAAATGAGCAATTTTGGCCTAGTGTGGCCTGCACAAAACCATTATTTATTGAAAAGACAACCTAGTACACTGGTTGGTATTTGGTTACTGTTTAGTATCGATGTCAGCACTGTTTAAAGTAACAGTGTTATGAAGCTACTCACATGTTGGAGAGCTGTATGCACCAAGAGGCTTTGTGGCTAGAAGTTATTATCCTCCATCAGAGTTGTATGGAAGCTATACTGCCTCATCTAGAGTGATGTTGGATCGGGGCAGGGGCATTCGCACTTGAATGATTGTGCCACATTTCACACTTAGAGGGCGTCCTCAAATATATCAAACCAGGAAAGAACAATGAGCTTCTGGAAGTGGGTAAAAAAACAGGGTAAAATAGCTGCAGAAGGCAAGATATTAATGTAAAAATACGCCCATGTTATCGGCCTGATTGACGAAGTGGGGCTGCGACAGAGAAAAGCATTCCATCCCATCTCTTAAATGAGATGCCGTGGATTCTTCTGAGCTGCCCAAAATGTCTGATGGGTATAGTCACTGGCGGGAAATCTTCAGGAATTGATTAATCAAAACTTAAGACTGAAATACAAAGCTGTCTCCTAAAAAGCAGCGTCCCGTCCAGAGAAATCTGGACTCCCCAACGATGGCTGAACCTCTTCACCACCTCCACCCAGGAGAAGAGATTTAGGTCTTAAGCCCAGTGTCCACCAGATGCGGTACGACTCCGGCAACCTCTACACATGAAGTCTGTTTATGTTTGGCCTAAGTTGACTGACCGCCAAAAGGGACAAATAAAGACTATAATTTGATTGTGCTCTCCCCTCAGTCTCTGCTCCTGTCTAACCGACTCAGTGGAACTGCTACAGAGTCTTTTCAAAGATTTTTTGCCTCAAGGTTAACAAGACACTTGCTTCCCAGATAGAAACTGGGTCAGAATTTAGAACACTTATCCATTATATTTGACAAGCTGAAAATTCTGACATAATTCCAGCAAAGAAGATCAATATTGTGCTTGAGGCAACACTGACTTTAGCCCTAATTTGCTGTTTTTTTCAATAACTCAATTTTCAGTATATTAAGAGATAAACACCTCTTTTGTATATCATGTATTACATTGTAATAGAATGTATTTGAATTGTTTATTGTAAAGTAACACACACACACACACACACTACTCAGGGAGTATTAGGACATAACCAGCTACTACACCAAATAGGACTCCACCATGTTGAAGATGCATACTTGCATACTCATCCTATGCTCCATAATACAGTGCAGACTACATGCTGTATAGTAGTGGTGTAGCCGAAGGGAAACACACTGCAGATGTATTAACATAGATATTACCAGCTTGGCTGTTACCTTGTTTTCTCTGCCGGTGCCAACTTATTTGTTGAAGGAGCTAAAAGTGGGAGGACAGGTTCCTGAGGCATGACACAATTAGAATCATCTTTTAGTATTACACATAAAAAGCATTAAAACAATCCCAGTTTAGGTTAAACCTGAGAGATGTTATCCAGTGCCGGTCTTGAGACCAGCATCCCTTGATTTCGGTCTTTTCTTGGTCTTGGACCTAATTTGTCTTGGTCTTGTCTTGGTCTTGGGCAGTGGTCTGGAAGATCTCAAATTTGTATTTATTAAGCTGATGATAATGAAACATTTTTTATAGACAGTAGACCATTACGGGCATCTAATTCCTTTTCCCACCAATGAGTGCATTATAAAAAACAAAACAAACAAAAAAAAAAAACCTCATGCTCCTCATCAGCTGCTGCCTTCAGTGAGAAGTGTGTGTGAAGCTGATCAGCAACATGTTGCTCTCATTGTCAATCATCCAATTCGGATATTTAAACCACAGAGTTTGTTCATGGTGTGAAACAAAAGCACACAGCTGTGTGATGTGCCGGTTCTGCAAGAAAACCAGAACAAAAACCGCCAGGACAACATTGGGTTTCTACTGGCACATTGAAAGGGGCCACAAAGACTTCACTACTTCTACTTCGCTGGTTATCTCAACTGCTCTACTAACTCATGCTGCCCTGAGGTGTGTCATGTATGCTGGATCAATCCATCAGTGTATCTGACTCTCTTGGTTTTATTTTTGCCTTGTAGTTAATGGCAACAGTGAGAGCCTTCTTCATCTCCTTACAGTGAAGAAAACTTAATGTGTGTGAATTTCAAACAGCCCGAAATGAACTTAACTCTGAATATCAGTTTGAACCCAAATAAAAGGAATAACATTATCCCATACAGTTCAAGCATACACACACACACACACACACACACACACACACACACACACACACACATTCATGCAGCCTAATTTATGGCATTTTAAAAAGTTCTGTTATCAGCTGCCCTCCTTGATATTGTTAATAGGTAATTAAGTTATTACAAAACAATTCAAAAACAAAGTAATTGGCAACAATTATTTCTCTTTAGTTTCTTTATTGCCTAGTGTGGCTTTAAATGAGCATACTTCCCAGAACTATTGCCACTGTGCTTATCACAGCTAATCTCTCCCTGTCTATCTCTCTCTCTCTCTCTCACACACACACACACACCTGAGGAGCTCCATTTACATCATTGCCTTTGAGAGGTGAGGGTGGGCGGCTTTTCATTTCCATGAAAACGTGTTGAAACGTGTTGAGCAGACAGCAGCCGTCCTGCCAGCCTGCCCCTCATCCAGAACAACAGTCGGTGTGCACAGGCGGTCTGTCTCCACGGCGAATGTCATCATCACCCAATCTCCACAATATGTCACCTCTTCACACACACAAAGATGCCACTGTGAATCCAGGCTGAGGAATGTCAAATATTAATATTTTAGCAATCTATCCATTTTTTTTCTCTTTTTCTCTTTCTCTCTCTATCCCCTCCCTCTTTTTCTCACCTTTTCCATCAGCATTACCTTCGCTCTTCATTACGCTGGCAGTTACTGTGATGTGTTTGTCTCTGCAAATGTTTTTCCTTGATTAATGGCGCATTTAATTGGAACAACCTGACGTGCGTGAACTGTGCGGGCTTTTATTTTGCTTTGCCGTTTCTGTATAAATCACCATGACATAACTTCTCAACAATTTTCAAAGATAATCTCACAGCCCCCGTACTGTGTGTCTGTGCACAAATATTGATGGAAGAAGCCAAAGATATACAAACCCCCCCCCTGAGTTTTAAATACAGATGTTTACCCAGATTTAGAACAAAAGGTGTTAAGAGTTCCCAAAGCGCTTAAAGCCTGCGAGCAAATTTAGTGATACTCTCTACCTTTTTATTTGACTCTACTGTTTTTGTGTGGAACTGTGCATCCCCACCAAAACAGTGAAACCCCACAGCAACAATAAACCCTGGTTCTAAATGCACTTGGATGGATCGTTTAAATAGGGCCCTTAGAATCACCCAATGCCTACGCCCGCATCCTATTCATCGACTTCAGCTTGGCCTTCAATACAATAAACCCAGTCAATCTCTTCAATAAACTGTTGGACATGAATATTGACCCCTACATATGCCACTGGATCCAGAGCTTCCTGTGGAGAAGGCAACAGAGGGTTAAGATGAATAGCCTTTCATCTCGACCTCTGACCCTCAGCACAGGCGCCCCCCCAGGGTTGCGTCCTCTCACCCTGGCTCTTCTCCCTCTACACAAACCACTTCACATCCCACCACAGCTCAGTCACCATTCTTAAATATGCAGACGACACAACCATAATCGGACTCATAACCAACAACAACGAAGACCGATACTGTGAGCAGGTGGCCCAAGCTTGATAACAACCTCCAACTCAACACATCTAAAACACAAAAACTCATTATAGACTTCAGGCACAGCCCCCTCCCCAAACCCCCCCCCCCATTCATGGCTCTACCCAATTTTTCTCTCCATCTTTGACTTTGGGACTTTGTCATCTAGTCTGCTGAAGTTTTGTCCCGGAGTGGGATAGGGCAAACATTGTTAAGCATGCCAATTTTCTGCTGAGGAGGTATTAAATTACTTCCCCAAAAGCACATCTGATGTCTCATCTCCAGCTGAAGGAGGAGGGACTGTTGCCATGTACATAGACTGATGCCAAATCCAATAGCTTATGCGCCTTTTCCCCGCAAATTCACCTCATTAATGCAGCACGCTCTACCTCATTCTATGTCCAAGTGACCACACACACATACACCACACGCACATCCTCATTCATATGGCAAGCTCTACCTCATTGTCTGTCCAAGTGATCACATGCACACACACACACACACACACGCACACGCACACGCACACGCACGCACACACGCAGATCCTCATTTATGCAGCAAGCTCTACATCATTCTCTATCCAAATGACACCTCACACACACACACACACACACGCATAGATCCTCATTCAGGCAGCGAGCTCTACCTCATTCTCTGTCCAAGTGATTGCACGCACACACACACACACACACACACACACACACACACACACAGATCCTCATTTATGCAGCATGCTCTACCTCATTTTCTGTCCAAGTGATTGCACACACACACACACACACGCATAATTATTCTGTATGAAATGGAATATTTACAGTAAATCCCTCGTTCCTTCCTTCCACCCTTCCTTCCTTCATTCACCCATTCACACACACACACACACACACACACACACACACACACACACACACACACACACACACACACACCCTGGGGGGATATATTAGCCCTATCTGGTCCAGGCACTGCAGGACGAGTGTGTTGGCTTCCATAATCACCGATTTCACTTTCTCTGCTGCTTCACACTGTTGTGAGGTGAAGGAACAGCGCAATGGGGGCTGAAGGTAGGTTATCATCCTGACCCCCGCCTCCCCCTGATTGGGAAGAGTGGTGCTCTGGGAGAGGGCCTGTATGTATGTGTATGTGTGTGTGTGTGCCCGTGTGTGTAGGTGGTCTTGCTAAACCTAAGGAAAGGTAATCCATAAAGTCTATCTCTGTCCATGTCACACTTCTTCTCCTATCCCTCGTTCTTCATTCCTCCTCCTCTCTTTCTCCCACCCCGGTTCCTTCGGTGATCAGTGGAATGGCCTTTTGCCGCATTCATATCTGAGAGTACTTCATGGCCCAGTGGACCATACACTCCCTCCAGTATTCAGGGGGGGGGGGGGGGGGGGGAGAGAGGAAGAGAGAGAGAGCGCATTGAGGTTTGAACCACGTTCCCAGCGAACTATATACAAGTCCCTATAGCTGTCTGGTTTCAATCAACCATCAGTTCCCAACTGTACTTTGGCGCATGCACACCAGTCGGCTATACACTCCCTGAGGTATACTGTATGGGCTGTGTTTTGATTCTGTTTCACACAAAAGAGTGCTAGTCATTGGCCATGGTTTTCAGTCAGGTCACTGAAGGCTGAAATGAATGGAATGAGGTGTTCTCGGCTATTTTGAATCGTTCTTTGAACAATCTCTTCTGTGTGGATCTCAGCGAAGAATGAGGTCAAAAAACGAAGACAGGGTAATAGCTTAATAAGTGTAATTATCCTCTTTTTCAGTGTTTCATGCTCAACTCCCTTGCCGTTGTGCTTAGGCTGTCAAGTAAACTTTGAAAAATCCTCATTAAAGTCCTAAGACCGGGTTGATTACTCTATTCAAACTGTCCAACTCACTCTCGATCCTTTCGCCCCCCTCCCCTGCTTTTGAACGGTACTATCGATTCCACGCCTTTTGTCCTGCCTGCGTGTAACTTCGCCAAAGTATTTTTTGCTCTTGTTTTGACAGGCATGCTAAAAACAAGTCACAGCTAATGTCTGCTGACCATCTGAATGATTGCTGGTGAATGCATTGCATACAAACCACCCCATCCTAACCAAAGCCCAATCAATAATACCAAACCTGTCAGGGACAGAACAGAAGAAGAAGACAAAAGGGCTCTAATCTATGAAACATGAAGGAGGATGTTATTGATTTCCAAAAGAAATGATAAAGAAAGGAGAAGAAGGGGAAGGGGGGGAGGGGGATGGCCAGCTGAGGTGCATTAACATGAAAAGTGCATAAGGGTTAATAGATTACACTTCATCCCTTTGCCCTTAGCTGGCAACCATCGTGTGTTTGCCGGTGTTTTGCATTAGGTATGATGATAGATGGCTGTGGACTACTGTTCTGCTATTGCTTGTCCCTGTTGTCACAAAACCGAATCTATAAATCTGAACAGCCTGTTAAACCATTATGTGAAAACGGCGACTCCTCCAGTATGATCTCCCCAACACACACACACACACTCTTTCTTCCTCTCCCTCTCTTTCCCTCTCGCTCCCCCCCGCCTCTCTCTCTCTCCAGGTGAATTTTCATGATATGGTAAGGGAGAGGGAGTTTGATGAATGGCCGTGTGCTTCTCTGATGACCTAGGGAAATGTCTGCACCGCCTACTCTGTCCCTATTATATTCAAAACAGAGCAGTTAGCTGATATGTCTGGCCTTATCCTCTCTCAGGGAATACAGTAGTAGTGCCCTCTTCCAGCTTGAAAAAAAGAAGAGAAAAGGAATACAAAAGAAAGACTAAGTTGCCTGGCTTTACCGTATGAGATATGTGTACTTGTGAATTACAGTTCAATCATTTGTACTCCAGAGTTGGTAGATTGGACTGCACATTTACTGATTCAAATCTATCGATTTGATATATTCAGCGATATATGATTGCTGAACTAATGTCTTAGGTTGCCCAGTGTCTTCTTGGCAAGTTGAAAAACCCCTCCCACTGATGTATACCATTTTTACTACTCAGCAACAACAGAGAAATCCTAAAATATATCTTAAAGATTGTGACATCATTTTCTGCTGTACTAAGCAGAAACCTTTCAAGTAAAATGAGTTGAATTCACACCAAGATGGTAAAAAACAAGCTACTTTGCAATGTGTACGAGTTTAGCAAGACAGTAATTAAATGACTGAAATCAAACTGATGAATAGCCAGTTGATAATTAATGAGTTTGCAAATCCTAAGCATCAGTAAAGAAAATTAAATCTTAAAACGTATGACCTGGCCCATAAGTCACAACACAAGGGCGACAATAGACACAGTTTAAACCTGCAATAAGCGATTTCAGACCTTATAACCAATCCTGAAACTAACGTGTGCTATGTGGAGAGATAAACCAATATCCACACAGCGGGCCAGCTGTGTTGCTGTTTTCACCTCTTTTCTAAAGCTTGTTGTCAAACTCGGACTGACTCAAAGCTCCTCCCGATCCATTCAGTAGCTTTTCATTTAAAAAAAAATGAAGCATCGCGTTAGTTCAGGCAGGGCACGGACGTCACGCGTTGCTAGTCATCTACCAGCTGATCACCACACACACCAATCATAATCCATTCTCATAACAAGGCGGTCTATTTAAATGGCCTCTTCCTACACTGATTCCTGCTTCACAACTGCTGCACACTCTGCTGCTTGGTAAAGCTTTATGCTACTGCTGCTGTTACTGGTCATGTTGCTGTTCCTACCTGCTACAAGTTGCTGCCGGTCGCGCTGATTTCTCGGGCTCAAGATGTCTCACTTTCGTCAGATGAAGAATCTCTAGAGGCAGCACCATCGGCCTCCAAACCCGCTGTCGGAGCTTCCATCTCGCAAAATACAGTCTTGTAATACCGCTTCAAGAAGGCATTGTCAAGGAAAGAATGGCGTTTGCGCGACTCATCCTGCCGCGACACTGCCGCGACTCTCACAAAGGAGCGAGAGTCCGAACTCTGATTACTTCGAGCCGACGGCCGGTCATTATATCCAGCTCTCACTCGGTCGTGAATGTCCGCTTCAAGCCTGGAAACCGGTCTTTTCCTGCCAGCGTCAGCGGCCATTAGACCCCACCGCGGACCAGGGCATTCCCATGGGATTTCATTGCAAACAATGACGTCATGGCGCCGATAAGGATTCTGGGAGTTGTAGTTCCCATTGCTCCACTTCACCTAAGCTGAGTATTTGCATTGAATATTTGCTCTTATTATGGTGCAAGCATGCATCATTATGGCTGGCTGGGCGAGCTCCATTTTCGATTCAGTGTTGCTGTGTATTTAAGCATAATGCTGACATGCTGCTGCTTAGCTGGGATTGTAAGCTTGTACTACAATTGCTTGTTGCTTTACATGGGTCTGCAATAGTTCGATGCAGCTCATTTTAGTGAGAAGCAATTTTTTTGTTTTGGGGGATTTTTTGCGGCTATATGCGAGTGCATATAGCCTAATTGATACTATTGCTGTCGTCAATAAATTGCATATGACATAAGAGATGCTGCATAAGGTGGTTGACTGGGTTTCACTGCTTTGATTTAGGTAGTATGACCTCACACGGGATGCATGCTTGCATCCCTCCCAAGAAGCAGTAGGTGATAGCTGAGGTCTGCAGCAGGCTTGCTGCTCACATAGATATTTCACATAACTGTAGGATGGCCTCTTTCAGGATGCATGCTTGCATCCTTTAATGTAGGCTCGTCTGGTGCCACTGCTTGAGGTCTGCAACAAGCTTGTTGCTACACATTGATCTTTCATTATTGATCAGCTGGTAACTTACTAAGAATCGGCTGCACCAGTTATGTTTGCCATATGGTTCTGTTTGGGGGATTTGCATGGCGCCCCTGCTATACCTTCAGCATGCTTGCCGGGTAAGCAGGGAGCTGCTCGAGCAGGGCCATATCCGCCAAATATAACTGTATTACCATTAGTTGCAATTAATGGTTTCATCTGTGACTAAAGTGTTCCTGACTGAAATGAAGCATCGCGTTAGTTCAGGCAGGGCACGGACGTCACGCGTTGCTAGTCATCTACCAGCTGATCACCACACACACCAATCATAATCCATTCTCATAACAAGGCGGTCTATTTAAATGGCCTCCTCCTACACTGATTCCTGCTTCACAACTGCTGCACACTCTGCTGCTTGGTAAAGCTTTACCTCCACCTCCCCAGCCTCCACCTGTTATAGTCTATGCAATCGAGCCACGGTGGCTCTTAAATGTCAACACTACTGAGTATTGCTGCTCTGGCCCTGCTCCGTCCACTCCCATGGGGGGATTTGCATGGCGCCCCTGCTATACCTTCAGCATGCTTGCCGGGTAAGCAGGGAGCTGCTCGAGCAGGGCCATATCCGCCATTAGTTGCAATTAATGGTTTCATCTGTGACTAAAGTGTTCCTGACTGAACTAGCTTCTCTGCTCCCTCACTGTTATTTTGTCACTTAATATTACTCTGTATATTGTACATAGTGTTCTTTGGATATTTTTTATTATTACTATTATTAGAAAGAAAAAGAAAAACACACCTACACACAGGCACACACTCCCGGTGGACAAGGTAGTGTGAACACAAGGTGTAATGGTGGTTGTCATAGTCAGATGGATCTTTCACATGGGAAACCATTCATCTATAATTCAGCCTATGGGGCATCTACTTACTTTCATACACTAACATCATACTGTAGTACTGATCTTATCCTGTGATGGAGGGTTAGGGTTAGGGTGTGGGAACTGAGTACACAGAGAGCAAATGCTCATACATGCATATTCTATGTTCCTTGATGTTGAGTAGGGAGACTACCCTTTAAGTCAGGGCAAGTTTATGTGCATTAATCACAGTTACAGTCTCAAAGGGCCTCACAATAGCCACATTATGAAAACATTATGACAACACCACCCCCAACCTTAGACTCAATAAGAACATGGGAAAACTAATCCTAACCCTAAAAAACATGGAAGAAAACAGAATACAGAGAGATACCCCATACCCCCATCCAGGATAGTCCGTATGCAATATAGGTGCCAAAAGTGGGTTAACAGACATTAAAGGCATCCTGAGTAGGATTTTGCTGGGCGTGGCGTAAACACAACTTTCAGAGTTGACCCCTCCTCCCTGCGGTTTCCAGAAAAAACTGTAAAAAAGTACAAAACAAACTACACTGTGGCAAAACACCAAGCAGACAAGCTTGTTTCAGCACAAAAATGAATCTGGGGTCGGCTTTCACCTGTTGGCGAGGACTGAAGGAGAGGATGGGGATGAAGAGCGATGCAGAGTTGGTCTATTTTCTGTTGAACCGGTAGGTGCCGCTTAGCTTAGCTGGCTATATCAGCTTTTCTACTACAACAAACTATGCTACGCTAACAATGGTAGCTAGCTGCCAGCTCACGACACACACTAGCTTTGTCCAGAATTCCAATTACTCTGTAATAGGCTAGAGCTCGGGATCACTACTGTAGCCAGCGTGGCTTTTAGAAAACGATTTAGCAGTGATTTACACTGCAGCAGTTACACACCCACTGCCAACAGGTTGAAATGTCCCAAACATTCACAAATAATAAAATCCACTGTCACATATGACCAATGGGCCATAAGTAATGATTGTTTTTGGATGAGTTTATGCTATTTCAACGGGGAAAAGCCTGCTCAGTATGCCTTTAAATCTTGACAACAATTGAAACATAACACAAAATACACATAATAAACAGAATATGAAGGCTTGAATGAATGTCTGGATCTGGGGTGGGGACATCAATACCAGCTCGGTTAGCATCGTCATTGTCATCATAAGGTCATAAAAACGTCATCCTGTGTGAGGACGTTGGCATTGTCTGAAGAGGACTGTATGAATGAACTGTATGAAGAGACTGTTTCTCCCAGTGCAAAACTACGCATGGCCAAATTACTGTAGGTTTTAAGCCCAGATTTAAAGATATCTATACAGTTTTCTTTAATCGCAGCAGAAAGATCATTCCAAAGAAAGGGAGCACAGAAAAAGCTCTTCTACCTGCAGTATTCTTTTTGACTGCTGGGATAGATAGGTAGCCAGCATCTTAGACCGATATTTCCTTCGCTATTATTTAGTGCAAATCTTCACTACAGCCACTTGTCTTTGAAAAACGGTTGCACGTGTGCAGTCATGTGTGAATCTCCTCCACTTCCGTGTTTACACTCCTAGTCATAGGGCTATGTCACACAAACTGAAAAAGTACACTGTACACTGAGTACAATGTAGGAAGGACAGGATAGGTGTTATGTGGTCAAATTCTTTTGCTTTGGTCAAGGTTCTGCAGCAGCATTTTGTGATTTTGAGATTTTGAATAAGTAGTCAAGTCAAGGTGATACATTTACTAACTCTATCTGTCATTGTTAATATAGGTAAAATTTTAGATAGATATTGCATAGATGGAAAAACACAGTTTTAGAAATATCTTTCATGTGTGGTGTGAATGAGAGCGTAGGATTAACAATAAGGGCAACATTTTAGAGTATATCCATGAACCGATATCATGTCTGACTGGTCCAATAACCAGCATCTCTGTTCTGTCAGCATTGAGGAGCAGGAAGTTGAGGGCCATCTATTGTTTGATTTCGGTTAAGCATGCCTCAAAGTTCAGGAGTTGGGTGCGATCATTTGGTGTAACGCGTATACACAGTTGAGTATTTTCCACATAACAATGAAAATTAATGGCAAAATTATGTTTGATATCACCAAGAGGTAGCATGTAATAGAGTAAAGCAACGGGCCCAGAACTGAGCCTTGTGGTACAAAGTCCACATTATAATACTCTGAGGTCATATTGTCATGGAAGACACATTGTGTTCTTTCTAATAAATGGAACCTAAACCACAAAAGCACCAATCCTGAAGTACCAATGTAGTTCTCAAGACAATCAAAGAATATGTTATGGTCGCCCATATCAAAAGCTATGCTCAGGTCAAGTAGTAATAGCACTGAGGTTGAATCAGAATCAATAGCAATCAGGAAATTACTTTTGTGCAGTGCAGTTTTGGCAGAATGACAAGATCTAAAACCGGATTGAAACGTTTAAAATCAATTGTTTTTGGGGCAGGTAATCATTAAGTTGTCTCGCTACAATCCTTTTGAGTATTTTGGAGAAAAAGGGTAGGTTTGAGATTGGTCTATAGTGCTGAAGAACTTCTGGATCAAAGTTTGTTTTTGTGAGTAGGATGTTTTAAAGGCAGAGGGCACAATTCCAGTAGACGCAGTGGGGTCCTAAAATTGGAAAAAGTTCTTCAAGAATTTTTGTAGGGAGAGGGTCAAGCATGAAGGTTGAACAAACTTTGAAAAAGTGTCTAAGGAAACCGATTTGACCGTGAGATTACGCAGACAGCCTGGGTGGATAATGGAGGGGTTCATGAACAAACTGAATAAAACCAAAGGTATCAATACGTGCTGAGACGGCCATGCTAAAGGATCAAAGGCATTGTTTAAGTGAATGTGGAAATCATGGATGAAAAGAATGTGTGTGATAATTAGATGGGAAGAGGTAGAAAAACGTTGGCCTTTAACCAGGTTTCACACAGACCTATCATGACTCCTTAATTGGGTCATTTATCAGCATTGGTTTAGTTGAGACTGAGCTAATACTGATGAGGCCAATTCTCAGATGCTCACTACTGCTGGAGTTATTGGCTAGATTTAGGTATGTGTATCTCTAATTTCAATCAAGTTGCTATGGTTAGTTATAGACAAGTACATGATTTGACAGTCAGAATTGGATACAATATGCAATAGTTTTGAACTTGGACTATGCTGCTACTAGAAAGTGTGATATCAACTAAATTATTAGAATTAACAGTAGATGCGTGAGGAGAACGGTGAACGACATGGCGAGGGAGGGACACAGTCTCAATCTAATATGCTATCTAATCCAGCAGATGGTAGATGTATGCTCAGCATGCTTTTTAATAGCCTGTGACCCGGCATGCCCTGGAGACATGTGTCATGCCTGACTTAAACACCTATCTATATTCCTAGACAAAATAGCAGCGCCTTGCCCAGCAGGGTGAAGGCCGTCCACTTTTAGCAGGCTGGGTTAACCTTCTTATCTAAAAAAAAAAAAAAACTGCTCCTTGCTCTTCACAAAACTTTGCCAGTCAGAGGTTGAGAGAGGCTAATTTGCAAGAAAACCTCATCATTACCCCTCATGGGTAAGAGGCCAGAGACAATTAATTGATGCTGACTCTTTCGGGCGAGGTCACATGTCCAAGCCCTGTTACTCGTCACCTCATATTGTTTCATCCTGATTTCACTGGTGCTGACATGTATGACAGTGTTAATAAAAATAGCGTGTGGGGTGTGTGCCTTATCGTTAACCTTGTGTCTAGTCCTAAAGCTTGCCAGCACCCGTAAATTAGCCTCTACGTTGGTAGCCCTAACCCCAGGAATAACCTCAGCCAGTGTCTCAAACCTGATATTAGATGATGGAATCGCGGATAACTAGGGTGTAAGGATTATCACAGATCCGAGGACCAAGGGAAACAAGCTGGTCACGGGCTACCAAGTGGAAAAAACATGATTTGCAACCAGGAGAGCAAGTTCTAATTCAGGCAGCACAACTGGCGGCTGGCTCTGGCAAGCTCTCTGACACCTCTTGACTTCTTGGTAATCCAGATTCGACTCTTGGGGCAACCTCGGCTGACTCATCGGTCTAGTCTCAAAAATCTCAAACCACTTCAGGAATTGTGCTTGCGACATTTATCAAGTTGCATTAAGTATTAAGTAGTATTAAGTATTAAGTCAGATGTGTTGGCGTGCCTGCCCGCAGGATACGGTAAAAGTTTAATTGCAGTCTAAGTTGAGTACAGCAGTTGTTTCCAGGGGGCTCTGTTTCCATGTAGCATTTCCCACTTTTGATTCGTTGAATCCATTGTGAAGGCAGGATATCGGCAAAGCGTGCTACATACTGATTTTGGATGGTTGCCTTCAGATTTTAATATGGTAACATTTGCTTGAAAGGCTTTTGCATACCTACAGTATAGTGACATGTGCGTGGGAAGGGCACAGGCAGATCACTACTTGAGTCCCACACATTGTTCTCACTTGCAGAGAAATCTATTAAGGATACAATGCCTCTCCTCCCACTTTGGTGCAGTCAAGTTCATGGCAAGTCACCAAAATACCGAACAGACACAGATGAAGCCCCACCATGCGCCATGCGCCGTCACAACCAGGAAGACAGACTTGACAGAAAGAGGACTCACTTTGAATTGTTCCACTTGTTCGTACAGAAACAAATACACAGACGAGTGCAGATGCTGTACAGTCCCATGGCGCCAAGCTAGGTATTCAGCATCTGCAGCAACTGTTGTAGTTGAAGTTACTACAGTCCTGGAATAATCAGGATAACCATATCATTCACCAATTTATTGTCAAAGAATAGATCCACTTGCTACATTGCAACTTTGCAACATAGCTGCCTTTCAATGTCATAGTAGCCTGTAAGCCAAAATGTCTCATTAGCATTGCATTTCTATCTGTTATATCCTGTTAATGTCACAATTATATTCCCCCCCAAAAAATCCCCACAAGTACACACATTAGAAGAAGTGAAATTAGCTACTGAGACCAAAACCTCTTGTCGAAAAATGCATTGATTTAATATTTTTAGTGAGAAGTTGGTCCCATTGACTTTTATTGGCTTCAAAATTCACCCATGGTTTTGGCTGCTTGGTGTCAACGGCAGAAACTTCCAACAACAGTCCAAGCTCCATGTTAGCAGGCAAGTGGGGAATGTTCCATTCCCCACTGAAGGAGCAAGAGAAAAGAGAATCTCCCCACAGTGATTAAGTAAGCATAAGCATTGTTGTATTTTAAGAGGCGAATATACTAGGAAGTGCAGATAGGTATACTGTTTCAATGATTCCTATTTCAGTGGTAATTAAGCTAACAGGTGGACATGCTCTAAATACTCAAAATATGAAGTTTGTGTATGTGTTGTACTCTCCACCACTGAATCTGTTGTATATGCACATCACACATAGTGTAGGGAAAACCCTTCACCTCTTGTGCTGGCTCCCAGTCTAACCTCTGACCTCTGGCCTTCAGCAGATCCTCACCTTTTCCCTTTCTAATCCACATTCCACACACTCCGCTAAGTCATTACAGATGCAGAGCATGGTCCTGCCTGACTGGCATACACACACATTCAGGCACACACACACAAACAGACACACCACTGAAAAGACACACACTGCACCACTGAAACTTCTCTACAAACTATTGGACCCATTACTGTAAGTTCACTTCATAGTTGCAGGGTATTTATCAGCTTTTGGCATAATAATAAAGTGTGACTTCATGTGAATAAGTTTCAAAAGTAGTTTGAATACACTTATACTCTGGAAACCTAAATTAAAACAAGTAAGAAAGTGTTGTCCAAGGTTATTGTTGTTAGTGATTCTGCTGTAGTTGAGGGAGATTTGTTTTCAGCCTGAGAGTTGATTTTTTTATCGCCGCTTGAGACTATAATTTTCTCATCTGAAGTTACCAAGGTCCTGTTTTACATAATGGACTTGAATCTCGTCTAAAGTAATCACCCAGCAGGAAGAGGACAACAAAAAAAAACCACTCTCGAGGAAGGGAACACGGCGGTCACTATGGCAACCTCCAAGACCTGTGGGGGTGCTTAGTGTAATAGTGTCATTAGCACCACCTTTCACAAACTCCTCACACATGCTCTTTCTTTACTCACAAAAGAGTTAGGAAGGTTACCAAGAGTAGCACTGACAACTGAAAGCTTAGCATTTGAATGCTTATAGATCAAACATGCAGTGTATATAGAGTGTCATTCCAAAATAAAAGTCCAGCAAATTTAAAAAACTTTTTGATCTATATGTCTATTGAATTTTTTTTTTTTTTTTTTTGTCTCAACTACAGTGAAGGCAAAGCAAATTTCAGAAATGGACAATAAAGAATCAGTCTATCTATCTATCTATCTATCTATCTATCTGTCTATTAGCTATCTTACACCTGCTTCTTTTTTGAAGAGGTTGTCATTTTTATCTTTATTTTTGAAATGCTAAGAAATGAGCTTCAACATTTTCAACAGAATTACAGTGTTTTGGAATGAAACCCATCATCTGTACGTTTTTAAGGTATTTGATGCTTTGTTTCGCTTGAGAAAAGGACCCAGGTGTTTTTTTTAAGCCAAACAAAGACGGGTCTGACAGCGAAACAATTCCCTCCATCTTCCGAATGAGCACGATAATTACGCAGTCAGTGCGAGGAAGGCCCTACGGTGGCAAAGTTTACCCAGCCCCCCGAGCTCCCTGCAGTCCGTCCCCATCAGTCGTCAGAGCTGTCACGGCCAGAGCCAGATACATAATGAACACGGGGTCCGCTCTGTCATCTCTCCGTCGATCTCTCCATCCGCCATCTCTTAATCAGGGAGGAACATGTGGGGGTGTAATGTGGACGTAAGTCTCCCTCTAAACGAGACGCGTGGGTTGACAGGAGAGGTCGCCTTCCCTTTCAATCAAAGCATGTCAACACACACACACACACACCTTCAGGTACACACACACACACACACACACACACACATATGTACATGCACATGCACGCATTCAGGGATGTGTGCAGAATAACTTACATTCATGCACATGTACACACTCTCACACACACACACACACGCTTCAACCTCTCTCTCGCTACTGTGTCATCTGTCATGGCACAGCTGATTGGGCAAGTTAATTTGAGTCGCTCCAGTCTACTCCTTCATACATCACAGTAGAAGAAGGAGACATCGCACAGCTGGGGCCTTCCAGTCTTCTAGCCAGCCACCCATCAGCTTGTACAGATACTGTAGGCAAACTACTACTTAGAGGTCCCAAGGGAAGTTACCTGCCAAGGTTATATCGCGGCTGCCTTTTATGTATTCAGGTTGTGTGCACCGTGTATTCATGCGCTGTACATCCAAGTGTGTGCTGTGGTCCATGCATGGAGGCGCGTTTCTATTCACACAGACAATAAGACAATGAGACGAGAAGACAGACAATGCAAGAGTTTGGCCTAGTTTGGGAAGCAACTTTGAACGCATTTCCTGAATGCGACCTCACACGCAGCCATTATGTCTACTTTTTCTTCAAGACGGCGCTAAAATTAGAGGAGAAGAGCAGCCGAGGAAACCCTTTCCACCAATCAAACTTCAACATGATGGAAGCTCGACTTGTGAGGTTATCGCACTTCCTGCTTGGCACCTAATTAATTCACCGGAACGCTCCCCAATTCTATTAGGGGTTGTGTCCCCGCCTGTTTACCTAATGGGCTTCTTCTCCCTCTTTTTCACCATCTGTCTGTTATTCTTCACCCTCTCCCTCTGTCTCCTTGTGTCCCTGAGGATGTGATTAGAAGTGTCTGTGGTCCCGGTGGGAAATCACTTGTGTTGCTGCCGCTGTGTCTGTGGTGACAGATTTGGCCCAGTACTCACCGGCTGCTAAATTACTCCGCAGAGCTGACCGGGTCCGAGGATCAGGCGTGATGAACACGAGGAGGGAAAGGGAGACGGATGAGGAGCACGAGCAAAAAGGAGAAGGAAGAAGAGGAGAAAGAGGAGGCTGATGGGTGGAAGCGGGTGTACAGTAGGAGGGAGGGAGGAGGAGAGGAACGTGGAAATGGAAGGGGAGGTGGAGGTGGAGAGGAAGGAGGGTAGGAGATGAGCAGGGGAGAAAGTGGAGGACGGGAGAGCAATCAAAAGGACGAATAGATGCTAAGGGAAATGAAGAGGGAGAAGAACAGCAACAACTAAACCATTACAGGACCAAACCTCCAGCAATTTAATCATTTTCCTCTACTCAGTATTCCTGCATAACTAATCTCTGCAGCTCATAACATGTGCAACCGGACCCTACTGCCACCAGTAGAGACTGCTTACCCCAGCGCTTCTCAAGTCTCAACCCTCAAGGGGTTTCTACTGTACACTGTGTAAGCATATGTGCCGTCCAAATATTTCGTAAGTCGCAAACCAGTGGCCAGACTCCAACAGGATGTAATTTATTCAAAGCAGCTAAAGTGCTGCTTTTATTACCATCTGGCTGAACAGCAGCATAAGAGAATTTAACTTGAGGAGCAACTGTGGTGGTGACTTCTGAACAAGGGGTTGGTACAGTATCGTCATGCCGCAGCAGAACTAACACTGGACACCTTTCAGTCTTTAAATCTATCATAGGCATGATGTTAGCTTCCTTCTTTTTCTTCTTCTTCTTCTAGTTATTATTATTTCAGCCAAGGAGGTAATGTTTTCACCGTCCGTTTCGTGCCTATGTGTTTCTCCATCTGTCCCTCCGTCCGTCCGTGCATCCGTTAACAAGCATTAGCACAGATTTGCACAAATCTTGGTATGAAGGTTGGTTATGGGCCAAGGAAGAACTGATTAACTTTTCATGTCGATTGGCCAAAAGGGGGCGTGGTGGTGGGCGTGGCATATCACCAAAAGGTGCATAACTTCCTTGCGGGGTGTTATCAGACATGGCAGGGGTCTGTGAGGTCTACTGAGCACATTTTCTAGTTATTCTATTATTTATTTCATTGTGGTGGGACTATGGATTGGTCTCCGTTCCTATGGATTCGCTCATTCATTCGCTCATTCCCTCATTCCTCCATCCACCATCGCTGATCAGATTTCTTGACAAAACCTGAGGGAATGATGCATCTCACATTCTGGCACTTTAAAAATTACAATTCCAAAGGGAGCATTACAATTACAGGTCAACAAGGTGACATTAGTTACTGATTGGCCCAGAGGGGGACTGCATCATTGGTGGCGGATGAAATGTTTACTGTTGCTTTGTTTTTGTTATAATTAGTATTATTAATATCAGTAGTAGTAGCAGGAGCAGTGCTGGTTGTAGGAGTATTCTGAAAAGTTGAGGTGTAGTATATAATGCATATTATACATGTAGCCAGGTGCATATTAAATCCTCTGCATATGTGATCTTTTCACTTATTCAGCCAGGTTTCTTAGGCTTCAAGCAGAGTTGTAGTAGGGGCCATTTAAAATGCATAGCATACGATGTAGATGGTAGCACATATCACCATGGTTACGCAACCCAAAGGTCAGACGAGTGGGCCTGAGACTGAAAGGTCTCCGAGTTTGAATTCCCTGACCGGCTGGGAAAATCTGGGCATGGAAAATGAATCAGAGAGGCACTTGACCCCCAACTGCTCCAGTGGAGCTGCTCAGTGGCCGATAGAATAGAAGACTGGCTGGACCGGACAGCCCCCAGGTGTGGATGTGTGTACTGCATTGCTGAAAAAGAACATACGTGCTCAGCAAACCTTGCCTGGATAAATAAGTAATGTTAAGTAAAAAAAAAAAAAAATGGAGCGATGATGATATTCCCCTATGTACCTTTTTGTGTTATCTGGCTCTGTTGTGGGTGGGGAATGTGTGTATGTAGCATCCTGCATGTATTGTGTATGTGTTTGTGTAAATTCTCCAAAACAATCAAAAAATGTACATTATATACTACAGAGAAACGCATTACACCTTGAGCAATTTTACATGACTGAAACTACATTTCTCATCACAAGAGTGTAATATAATGTGATACAAATCTTGACAGACTTTTTTGAAACCACTTGCCTCGATGATTAGCTTCCTTGCTGGCCTTTAACAATGGAGCTGTGCCAACTACTCCTCTATTATCTCATCATAGGACTATTCATCCCAGCACCTGTTTGTATTCACAACTCCCTTGACAAATCACTTCAGTCCTTCACTGCCAAATAACACAACAGCACTCCCTGTAATTTCACACTCCCAAATAAGCATCTTGGAACGTGTTTATTAAACGGCGAAGGGACCCCCTCGGGTAAAACGAGGAGTGATTGCCCCACATTGATACATCGCATATTTCTGCTTCCTCAGCTCGCGGCTTTGAGAGCCGCTGTCGATCTGTGATGTTTCCCGGGTGCAAACTGAAGGTTCTCACGGTGCATTATTGTTTGACTTGCCTCCCAGATTCCCACTGACAAAGAGTGACTGTCAGATGAAAAGATGATGTTTCAGGAGGGACATCGCTCCCGTGAGGGTGCAACTAAAACACAGGCTCACGGATGCATGCCAGAAGACACACACACACACACACACGCACACACACACACATCCCCGATAAGAAATTGAGAGCTGGGCAGCATTTTCATCGATTCACTGGTTCTGTAATAGTAACATTTCATTTAAATGGAAAATATGATTGTCTCATACAATTGTGATCTGTATAGTGCTGACTTAGCACAGGCACATCGCCCTTCCTGCTGCCAGGTTATTGATGGAGACTAGGTAGCCCACATCATGTGATCATATTACTCCCGCTTTGGCTTCTCTACACCAGTTGCCTCTTATTTTCACAGTTGATTTTAAAGTGGCAATAGGTAAGATTTTTACTGTCCCATAGCACAAAATTACTATAATTTGTCTGTGGGAGTTGAACAGAGTTGTTGACCAATACCAATGACTCAATGATTACCTCACCAGGTGAGATTTCTGGGTTTCAAAACTCACTTTCTGGCCCATACTCTGTTTTGGAACAAAAACTCCTCACCAATCAAAATTTCAATATAGTTTTATTTATTTTTAAATCATTTTATAATTAAAAAACTGATATATAAGTCACATTCAATAATATTTGTAATTATTCTCTCTCTCTATCTCTCTTTCTCTCTCTCTCTCTCTCTGTCTCTTGGTCTCTCTCACACACACACACACACACACACACACACACACGCGCGTGCACACACACACACACGCGTACACACACACACACACACACACACACACACACACACAGGTCAGTGAAGGATTGCTTAGCCTACTCCCAAGATGCAATCCCACGTATTGGGCAGTGCTCTCTTTCACTGCTCACTGAGTTCAGCCTGGGATCCAATCTCAGCGCTCCACGCTGACTGGATGATACTGTAGGTTTGTGCCTCGTCAGCTATTGAGAGCAGTAATGGATCAGTTTCAAATGGAATCCTTATTGGTCATTATTTACAATAAATGTATTCAGCTACATCCGCCAATGCCAATGCCTAATAATGAGGGGATCTGACATTTATTTCCAGGAAGGAACTTTTTATTTATTTATTGAATTGTTTGTTTGTTTGCTTCTTTCTTTCTTTCTTTCTTTCTTTCTTTCTTTCTTTCCATTGCCAAAATTAATGAAGAAGCAACTATTCAAGCTGGTTTGTAAGCACAATTTTTAACCAAGGCCTACATCTATTTCACTCACTGGATTCTAACTTTGTTAACTGTAGGATTAGGTTTGGTCTGAATACAGGCCATGTTTTTAAATATCATGCCAAATTATCAATAGTGATTCTCAAAATGCCTCTTCACTTTCAGCAGCTAGTGCAGATTCACCTGGAATCTTTAAGGGCAAATAGAGCTGTGCATTGACTCTTGTTAATAGAACAGTGCAATTTGTGGATGATAGTGGGAATTTCAATTACTGAATACCAACTCTATTTTATAACCCAAGTGACATAATCCAGAAATTGATTGAGTGCTTTCTGATCTTGTATGGAAAATAGAAAATGGAAATGGAAACTATCTTGCTGCATTGGTAGGGGCCCATTCTGTACTTCAAACTTTAATTTCATATTGCATTTCATTTTATACCTGTAATTGTTTAGATTGGATCTTATATGGATGGGATATTAATCTCGGTGAGAGGTCAGAAATGTATATTGCATTTTCTCCCTTGATAGGGTATGTACATGCCACTACACAAAACTCATCAGAATTTAGTTTTTAAAAGCAGATTTTCAGAAGTTTCTCCCTGAGGAAGCATCAAGCCCCCGGATCCCCATAGCATTTTTGGGTAAGTGTGCTTTTAAAGGTGATTTTCATGGTACTTCTGCTTTATCAGACAGTGAAAGGAGGCAGAATAGATGGGACAGAGAGGAGTGTGTGTGTGTGAGTGTGTGTGTGTTGGGGGGGGGATGACATTATCCAGGAGCTCCCTTATCAGTAGCATTACTCCAATAGTCCAGTAGGTTAAAGGCTGAGCTTATAAATAGGTAAACATACCAATAATTTTAACTTAAACTGAAAAAAGTGAAAGTTGAAGTAATGTTTCAGCATTAAATCAATTTGAATTTGAATTAAAAGCAGCACAGTGCGTGGAAGCCCTTTTGCCTGCTGCAGTTGAGACCCTAGGGATAGGCTAGAAGGCAACAGCAGGCTCTTTGACAATTATTTCCACCAGGTTTTCTAGAGATATAAGGACACAAGTAGAAGGAAGCAGAGCCAGATTGTCCTTACAGATAAAAGTATACCAATAATTCAGTCTAAGAGTAGACTTGGCAGGTCAATCAACCTGAGCATAAAAGGTACACTGATCCTCCATAAATAACATCACCATTATCAGGTGCTGGCATGAAAGTGTTGGTGACCAGTCTCTATTTTGTGACACTCTATTGATCCCCGGAAAAAGAAACAAAGAAATATGTCTGTGGTCAGAGGTCAACTACAGAGGGATTAATTGTCTTGCTAAAGGACATTTCAGCAGGGTGGATGCTTGCTATCACAGGAACCTGTTGAAGGGCTGTCTCCATAGTGACTACACCACCCTGCCTTTTTTAGCCGCAAGTGAGAAACATGACTTGTTCCTAAATTATAACCCCAATTTCAGCTTCAATCTCTTCACATGGTGCTGAATGTGTGTCCCGAAGGAAAGGGAAGGGAAATGAACAATTATTATTTCAAAGTACTTGTAAGATTCCACCCTCTCAGCCCCCCTCTCTCCTGCCTTCCATGTTAACAATACGTAGAAGAGTTTGTGGCCTATTTTTTGAGCTTGTAAACATCATAACTTATATTTTGTCAGTATTCAGAGAAAGTGTGCAGGTTCTCATGGATTTAAGCAAGGTGGGTTTCAACAGTCTAATCTCAACAATGCTGCAGTGTAACTGAATAAGATACTAAAAAAAATCCAAAGATCAGTGCTTTTAAACATATTAAGTATCAACCATTCAGCTTGTACCCCAGGAACCTGTACATTATGTTCTCTGTCAGTCTGACGATCATTAAAGCCTTTTCAAAAATCCCCCTCATGAACTGACTGCCATAAACCTTTGTCAGCTGAACTCATTTTCACGTCATCAATAACCAAATGAAGACAAAGACAATCGGCCATATAAAGAAAGGGTGCTAAAACAGCACCAAGAAGTGCTTCATTGAAATTAAAATTTCAGTACTTTAAAGAACTATCACCTTATGTCAAAACCAAATAATAATAATAATAATAATTGATTACATTTATATAGCGCTTTTCTAGGTACTCAAAGCGCTTCACATATGATGGGGGGGGGGGGGGTCTCAACTCATCCACCACCGATGTGTAGCACCCACCTGGGTGATGCACGGCAGCCAGTTTGCGCCAGAACGCTCACCACACATCAGCCATCTCAGTGGAGAGTAGAGGACTGAAAGAGCCAATTAGGTAATGAGGGATGATTAGGTTCTTTGTTCCTATATAATTCAAATTTAGGGAGTATGATGGTGGCGCCACAATTTTGTTCCAAAGATATACACTAAGACTGCTTCACCACCCGACTATTTGGTCTTTTAGTCTTCTAAGAACTATCAAATAATCACTCACAAACCATATGTGTATCCATGCATTTATATAGAGTATACATAGAAAATCAATAATGGCTCTAAACAAAACCATTACAGTAACTCGAAGAGCTCTTAATGGTTTATCATGGGACAATTACAGTACCATGAATAGCCATAGAAATGGGGAATATGCTCATTCCCTCTCATATTGTAATTTTAAACTGTAGTATTTTTAGGCAGCACATGAACCAAATCTAAGCATGTATTTTGCATTTTTCATAGCCTGTCATGTTCTTTGCCATGTCAACATTTACATTTTTGTTGTCAACAGATTGTAAAATTGTAACAATGAATGACTTTGTAATGTTCACAGGCATAAAGAGGGGCCAAAGCAATACTAGCAAATTAGCTGCAGCCCCTCAACTAGCTGGATGACCTGTTTGAATCTATATTGGACCACCAGTGATTTAGCAGTAAAGAACCAATTGGATTTTCTAGTGGCACTTCAACTAGTGAAGGTTGTACAAAGCCTAATTTTGCTCACAAAGAACCTCTCGAGAGCCATCTTTTTTAGTGTCGAGGTATGGGTGGAGAGTGGACAATCACTCACCAGTTGCTTGAAGTCAGTGTGTCAATACTGTGACCTTGCATTAATCAAGACTTCAGCCACCCTTAAAAGACCCTGGGCTATTGATGGTGATTGACCACCTTTACATATAAAACTGTCAAATATAAAGCATGTAGCCAGATAAAGACTGCCACCTCCCAAAACTCTTATTTTTGTTGACACAAACAAAAACCAGCAAGTTGCAGGACTGTCAAACCAAGCAGTTGTGCCAGTTTCCATTCTCCAAGTTTAACGTCCCAAAAAAAGATCAAAAAGGACGCGGGAGCAGAGTCATATCAGCAGAACATAACATAAGGTACACCCTGCCTCCCATAACGCACTCTCCAAATCCTCTTAAACATGATACCTGCCCTTGTGGAAAATGTTGATTCCAAATGTGGGACGTTTCCATTGAGACCGCTGAGGCAGGTGTACAAAGTCTCGCGGACTAAGTGCCACTTGTTTGCGCTGTCAGAATGTCAACCTGTGAGCGGCGCCTAAGGGGCTTACGCCTCAGGCAGGTGTGACCGTGCCAGGACAGTTTCACATCAGGGAGCGAGATGCACTTTAATGGCAGGAAAGGGTCAGCACTCTGGCTTAACTCCCTTTGCTCCATATATATGTCATATATTCACCGCTGCCTCTCCTCTGCTCTGTGCGGCGGCACTGGGGTTGACTGTAACTCTCCTGGCAAATCTATAAATTCACCAAGGTCACATAAAGCCAATGGAGTTTAGCACCATGACAGGCGCATTATGTCCTTGTCTTCCTTAACTGATATGATCTTGAGACACGTGTGAGCTTCTAATGGAGAAGAGGAAATTAATTGCCATTGATTTGAATGAGCGTCAATTGACTTTGCAGAGATGCCAGTTATTAATGTCCCCATAAAATGAACTCCCATTACTCTTACTTCCGTGGAAAACACATGATCTTTCATGGTGACCTCATGCTGCACTAGTAGGCATAAATATCCATTTCTAACCAATAATACCATCAGGTTTTTGAACAATCCTGCCCCTCCGCACCTCTCCCATCAAATAAAACTGCTTTTCCCTGACTCATATTCCATTGGATTAGACTTTTGAATGAGCCCTCGCTGCATTATGTTCCGCCCCAATGTCCTGTTTCAACAGGAAATACACCAAGTCCTGGAAGTAAAGATGTCGTTTCATGGGGTGTTTGATGACATCTTCTGGATCGCCAGCATCTTTTGGAGCAGTTGAACATTTGGGGACAGACTTTCAGGGGCTTCCAGCTGTGTAGGCCTTCATTTGACACCTGTCTGTCTCCCACATGATGCCGCGCCACACCATGAATTACAACCAACGCCGGCCTTTCACTACGTACTCCCAGACGGCCTTTCCTTCCCAACCCTCCCCACCCATCATCCAAGACGTACCCTCCTCTCCTGTATCGTGTCATGGCAGGCCGTGTGTCAGGCATTTAAAGCATGGGGTTCCAGTGACATACGTGTGCGGATAAACCGGGGGCCCATGTATTAGACCCCGTCGACGGTAAATCCATATGATCCATGGCATTGCACTTCATCTGAGCTTTCCTTAGAGCCTCTGGCATATTAAGTTGCAGAGCAGCGGTGGCCACTCTTCCAAGGTCGATGTCAGAGGGGAGAGCGGCAGTGATGAAGGAGGAGGAGAGGGGGGAGGAGGTGAAGGAGAGAGGGATGCCATGAGAGAGAGAGAGAGAGAGTGGAAGAAAGAGAAAAATGTGATGGGGCTATAAAACATTGTTTCAGTGTAGAAAATTAATTGTAAAACAAAAAAGTTTGTGTACACTCTGCAGCACTCTTGACACAGCAGTGAACCTCTTCACTCTCCATCTGTCCTTCACGCTCTGTCTCTCTCTCTCACTCTCGCCTTCTCTTCTCTTTTGTTTTCTTTTGCCTCTCTGTATCTCTTGCTCTCTCTCTCTTCTCTTTTGCTCAAAATCTGTTTACCTCTTCCTTCTTTTTCCCTCTCTCTCTCTCCTCTCTCTTTCTCTTTCACCCGCCTTCTCTTTTCTCTTTCTTTTGCCTCTGTCTGCATCTCTTGTTCTCTCTCTCTCTCTCTCTCTCCCTCCTCATGTGTGTCTCTCGACCTCGACCTCTCTTTGCCCCCCCCCCCCCCCCCCCCCCGCTACCTGTTTTGTTCTCCATTCTTTTCCTCTCCTTGACTCCGTGAGATGTCCTCATGTTTTCTGTCGCTGACAATATGGCGGCGGTTGGACCGCTTGCATACAGAGATCTATACACTCTGTTTGTGTATCATTTGAATGCAGGGCACCTATACTGGGTGACACTTTTACCTTGAGTAGCGCAGCCCGTGAGGCCGGCATAATGTCAACACAAACAAAGTACCAGGGCCGCCATAATCTTTCTGCAAGGCAGGATAAACAAATCAAATGTACTGATCCCAGGCCTGATAACGTGAAACGGTGATAGATTCGGGAAAGTGGAAATTGCGAGGATTTACAGAAAGTTTATGCAGAGATATGAATTCAGTTGAATAGATCATTTCCACAACGCTATCCATATTGAGAAAAAAAAAAAACATAGCTAAACCCCATTTGTAAGAGTTCATATTTTATCAGCCATGAGTTTAAGTTAATCATCAAAAGTACCACATGTTTTAAAAGTAGGCGTCATTTTTTTTATGTTATGTGTGTGTGTGAATAGTGCATGTGCTGTACATTCTGTTTCTAGAGAATAAGCTGGTTGTCACCCCAGTGTCCTGTAAGCGGAGGATGTCCACCAAAACACAGACGTCCAGCTGGTCTCTCCAGCTGGCCTGGCCCGCTTTTCATGGATAGTTATACTTGGACTTTCATGACTATCTGATGTCAGGGGCATGTGTTCATGGATTGCTTCTGAATCCATTGAAGCTATATAGCTTTACTGGCCATGTGATGTTTTAAAATCAATTTTCCAATTTTTCAATTTTAAGTCAGTAAAAAAGTTTAGATATACTAATTTCTGTGTTGAGAGTGTTACTTAGGGCAAGACTGTCTTTCAACACAGAGTGGCAGCTTAAAAGACAGTCTTGCCCTAAGCAACACTCTCAACACAGAATGGCAGCTTTGTGCTTTGCATGACTCCAGCATCCTGGCAACCACAAACCAGAGAGATGTAGATACTGTCCGGCTAGGCAGAGGGGTAGAGCTATTTGCACATGTACAGCAAAACTGTTTCAAAACCACAGCAGCTATCAACAGCAGCCAAACTAAAGCTTTTCCACCATCATGATTTGTCTTGTGACCACAACAGAACTGGGAGACACAACAACATTTGGAGCCAAGAGATGTCTTATGATATCCCCAGCAGAAAAAACATAATTAAATCTGATTGGATGCCAAATCCATAGCTGTCAACTAACTCTAGGGTTGTCAAGCATCACTCTTAGGCCAATCATATGCATAAGAGTTTGTAGTGATTTCCTGATTTTTCGTCTTGTTCGCAAACCACTTAATACTAACTCTAATATAGTTCAGGTTCAGGTTCAAATCTTGATCCCTATTGCAAATTTGGCCTGCAGCAAAGCACACAGCACAAGACATAATCACAATAAACAAAGCGATTAAAAACAGAAACACATGAGGCACATTAAAATGAAACAATGGAAAGGGTGAATTGAATGTCCAGGACAACAGGGACGGCAGTACGTGGAATAAATGACAACTTCAATCTGTTAGGATAAAAAAAAAAATAGATGGCTACAAATTGGCTGCTAACTTTTTTCATTATTGTTTAAATTGTAACTCTAACAACGGTTTTAAGTGCAAGTTGGTCCAGTTGGGACCCCTGTGTGTATGTGGAGACAGGATCTGTGTCACTTTCAGTCTGGGCCTGTGTGTAGAATCAGCCCTGTCAATTGGAAGAGACTGACAACAAGTGTCTATATGTAAGTGACTAGGGGATTTATTGCTTTCATGTTTAGGAATCATATTATTTAGTACTGAATGCAACACCTGATCTGCCTTGAGAACATGCATTGGTGCAGATCAAAAGCATGATGGAGTGAATATGACAATTACAAAAGATAATAAATCAACACACAAGGGATAATAACCATAAAACGTCATTCTGGCAGCACCTTTCCTCTGACACCAGTTGCTCTTTATCTTCCGAGGACGATTCCTTAGAGTCCAGCCACCACATTGACCTAGAAATCCACCTAAATACCAACTGTCCAGTCCCACTGAGATGATTAAATAGGAGCGGTATTCACAACAGAACCCAAATGTCTTAATTCAACCCAATTAGGACTGTATATGGGCAAGATGCTGTCAAGAGTAAATGTCGCTATGCAGTTTTCATAGGTAATTACCTTGTTACAGAGTGACAAGGGGGGCTATTTGGTGGCGACTGGATAAGTACAAACCAGGGAGGAGGTGAGTAGGCTTCCCATCCGGTACTGTAACTTTCCCCCTCAGTGTGCAAAGTCAAGTGTTGCAGAGGGCACGTTTTGAACGAGGCATGCATAATAAAGAACACTGCTGTAACACCAAATGCCATCATTTGACCACAAGGATTTGCTTTTAATTACCGACTAATTGCTGACATTTTGGACTACATGGGGGAGGCCGTGGTTCACTGTTTCGTGGATCAACTTGTGGGTGTCTTGTACTGTACAAGAGAGGAGGGCAGTGGTGGCAGAGGCAGACACATACACACACACACTCACACACACACACGATCCGAAGGGGGCTTACGCTGCTGTCCTTCCATGCTGCCACATACTAACTGCCCTTTTCGGATGTGTTCATTAAGGCATCTGTATGTAGAGACTTTCTGCTTACCATCACCTCACTTTAAAAACCAGAAGGAGGATATCCTCCATTTAAAACTGTTCCTTCCCCAAAATAAAGTGGCTACAGTGGGTAACACTATTCATCAGCCACATACATTTTTTTTATGGATAAGACAGTAGACATTAATACAGTGGCTTGGTCTAGTCGCCTTAATATTATGTTTGTTTTGGACACCCTCTCTCTGAACACAAGGATTATCCCTCTGCCCGCGGTACAAATTATGGACACCATGCATGAGGTTACATGCCTGACACTCGCCATGTTTCAGCAATTTGCTGTTCCTCATTATTTCAGTCTGAAACTGCCATCCCTGGAGTATGTTTTCAATGCTGACAGATGGAAACGCTCTAATTAAATTTAACAGATTGAATCAACCAAAAACAGAAACAGCCATTGGACATTCTGGGTCAAGAGGAGGTTACATGCAAAAATATCCAAACGCTCGGACATCTGTCACAGTCCAATGTCATCCTGATTTTAGTTTGCGGCTCTGCCCAACCCATTATTAGTCAAAGCACAATGAAATTGCCTCTTCACCAGCATGATCTGCTGGCCATTAAAGTTACCAAGGGAGTGATTCAGGAGCTAAATCCAGACAATGAGGCAGAGGCTCATCTCATTCTGCTTAACTTAGGTGTACTGCAGACATTTCTGGAGTGTTCCCTGTTTAGCAAGTAATGAGCAATGTCCTGCACTCACCACACCTAGGCAGTGGGCTATGAAATTGTTTTACAACTCAAAAGGGCCAATAGGTCTAAATTTGTGGTTTGACCTGTGGGCATCATTACCACACTCAATGCATTTTGGTAATCAGTTAGCTGCAGTGTGGCAGCTCGGGCAGTTAGTCTTAAAGCAGAATACATATTATTGGTTTATGAGCTTTACTCATATGTTTCCACTAATAAATCATTTTTTAAATTTTCAAATTGCATTTTGATTGCACGAAAGACCAAGACATAAACAAACAAGTAATCTCAGCTCATCGTTAAAGTTGATTAATGGAGCTGCCACTACTGGTAATTCGCTCCGTAAAGATTTCAGCACCACGGACAGCGCCATGCATCCCACAGCCGCACACTGGACGCTATAACATATGATACATCAAAGACAAGTATCCAGATAGAGGGTGTGAGTGAGTGAGTGAGTGAGAGAGAGAGAGAGAGAGAGAGAGAGAGAGAGAGAGAGACTTTGAGGGGAACTTTGAATAGGACTTTGGGCGAGCGGTTGGCTCCAGAGCGCGCGCCAAACTATTGTCTCGAGCCAAATGATCATCAGCTGGCTGGCGCGCGCTGTATATTTCCGGGCTGTTCTGTTCCCACTGAGCCACGACGCGCTCCGCTCCCCCCGCCCAGACGTCAGCTAGCCTACTAGAGAGCCGGCTACAGTAATTTAAACACGGACAGAGAGGGAAGGTGTCTGTATGAGAGTCAGGAGCGTCTGCGCGAGAGCGAGACTGTGCGCGCGTGCATTGCAAACTGCCACACGGTGGAGCAAAGCCTCTCCAAACTTTTTTTTTTAACGCCTAATTTTCGAACACCCCCACCCCCCTGAACTGAGAAACAAAGTTCTGACATTCCCAACAAACAACTCCATTAGCCTACATTTCTGTTCCGTTCTACTTTTCCACTTAGAAATAGTTTTCTTCCGAAGCAACAAGTGTCACTGGCTTCTCTTTCACACACACGTAAAAAAATGTCAACGACACATTAACTCCCGTTCAGTGCACCGTGTGCGCCCCGTGCGCCGCCACCGTGAAACCGGACTACAATGATCGTGTCCAACGTGAGCCTGAGCGGCTGCGCAGGGGTCAACAGCGCGCTTTGTGCGGGAGCCGCGGAAGGGCACCCGGGGGCCAGCTCGTACCGGACCACCCTCAGCCCGACCGGGCACCTGATCGTGGCCGTGTGCTTGGGCTTCATCGGCACTTTGGGACTCCTGAACAACCTGCTCGTGCTCGTGCTGTTCTGCCGCTACAAGATGCTGCGGTCGCCCATCAACCTGCTCCTGATTAACATTTCCATCAGCGACCTGCTGGTGTGCGTACTGGGGACTCCGTTCAGCTTCGCGGCCAGCACGCAGGGAAGATGGCTCATAGGAGAAGGGGGATGCGTGTGGTACGGCTTCGCGAATTCCCTGTTCGGTGAGTGCAAAATGCGGGAATGTGTGAGGCGATGTTAATGCGGAAGTTGTGAATGTGTTTGTATCATTTGCGTTATGGCTATTTTCGTTTCAGATGTGCTTGTTAAAACATGACCGACGGTGCGCTGCATGTAGGCTATGGAGTCTTCCCAGCACACTGCGCTTGTGAGATCAGGTGTTGTTTAAGCTTTCGTTTTCCGTTGTCGAAAATTGAAATTTTGAAAAGAATATGTTTACTCTCCCTCATAACCATCGTTTAGAAGTGCATGGTGCGTCTTCATTGTCATGTCGAACTTTGATTTAGCCTCAAAACAGCTTAGCCTATTTTCCCAGTTGGTGCATTTGTCATTTCATGTGCACACGGTCTGAAAATGTCAAGCTTATTATTAGGCGTATACTGGCTCAGGTGTGTATGTCTTCGCATGTTTTAATGATTTACCAGCCGTTGTAGCTTAATTGATGTTCTTTTTTTTGTGTTGGTGGTGTGTGTGTGTGTGTGTGTGTGTGTGTGTGTGATGGGGTGGGGGGGTGACCATCGTGTTTCAGTAATAGTCTATCATATGTAAAATCAGCGCGCTATAGGTCTTGGTAAAAGTGCAGATTGCCTTATTATTCTGTGATGGTGAAAAAGCCATAACATTGTTCAGAACGACTTAAGTGCTGCAATAAAAACCAACGGTGGCGGTGATGACTTTATGCGTATCATTCTCAGAGATGTTGCCGGATCATAGACTTTATTAGGGCGCACATACAGTGCTGATGATGCCTGCCCAGGCAGATGCGCAGTTTTCGTCCAGGTAATTAGGGTAAGTTGTAAAAACTGGCATTGTCTGGCTCTTGACGGTGCAGTATCGCTGGTTGTCTCTGGCTGGGGCTGCATGATATGCTGCTGGATCTGCTGGATGGCTTCCAACCACTTCCAAAGCTGCATAAGCATGCATTTTCACTGTAGCCTGTACAGAGCGCTGCAGGAATAGTTGAGGAATGCACCCTGGTGTAGCCTATAGTGCTCCCTTACAAATGCTTGGTCATTGGTTCACATTTCAATATGGACTCTAAAAACGTGTCATAAAACACATCAGTGGGTGATTTGGGTGCTGGACTATGAAGCAGTGTGCAGCCTCCTATTAGATGCTTGCTAAAAGCCTATTACAGTAGAGTTGAGTGGCTGTGCCTGAGGCCAGGATGCCTTCAATATCCACTGCGTTTCATTTGAATGCTCCTCCTGGCCTTATGGTAGATATTCGGACTGTTGTGGCAGGGACTCGGTCCATGAGTAGCAGATGCATCACTTGCGTTTGCTGCAGAATAAAATCACCCACGGGAAATGTGTAATGAGAAAGGGGACGCTGATGTCTACCTCTCCTCAGGAGTGCTGATATAGATGCAAATGGGGCACAATGTTGCAACTGAGAATAAGGCACCCGCCTGGAACCAGGCCAGGCTGGGCTGCCTGTGTAGGGTGCTAAGGCTGTTCATCTTAGGACAAGCAAGGGGTGCCATATCAAAGTTACATTACTGATGAAAAAGAATAATAATCATTACCCCAGAGCTTTGTGTGCCTTGTAAGGGACTCAAAGTCACTGTATTTTGGTCTTCCTATTTGAATTAAAGTTGTTTGATACTCCACTCAGGCGAGGACTGGGTATAGTGATCTGCAGGATTAATGATATAAACATAAAAAATGCTCTTTTGTCATCATTTAGTCCTTGGTCTGACTCATGCCTTGTTTAAAGTTCCTTAATGAACAGGCATTCTACCCACTAATTGCCTTAAAAGCTTTCCAAGCCACCAAAACAACCTTTGATGAGAACAACTGAGTCAGAGGGCTTTGGATACACAAATTTCCCCAGTCTTTATTACTCTTTATTACAATTATATTGTTGTATATCATATGAGCAGCTCCTAACTGTCTAATCAAAGGGTATGTTCTAAGAATCATGGCGAGTTCACTCACTAAAAATGTCCTCAAAGTTGCTCGGAGTAATTCGTACAGAATTCTGGAGAAGAGATTTAGTTGCGATAAAAGTAGTTTTAGAACACAGAGCGGTTTCTACTCAGCCGTCAAATCCTTGAGCTCTCAAAATTCTTGTTTCTCTAACACCATAGTCGAATGGGGGTAAGATCACAGCTGTCAGAAACTTAAAACCATATGCATTCCATATCAAATCACCAGCGTTAAAACTGGCTGTGTTTTCATAGATGTAAAAGCTACACTGACATCCGTCACTACTCTAGACTTGAAAGAATATATATTTTTTAAAACTTTGTATTCATGTAGTTTTTCTTAGTTTACTACTGTATATTAGAAAAAGTGCTACAACCCCCATCAATTAATCAGAGCGGCTGAATTCCAAAGTCGCCTTCTTTTAAACAAGAATTCCCCTCTAAAAGTTGGTCATTGTGAAAAAAAGATGGCAGCTTTGTGAATGGCTCTTCACAGGGGGGAACCCTATGTTGAAATATGTAGCGCTGTTCAGAAACACAGGGATACGGCGATGTGAAATTGGGCTTCGTGCCAGCTCTCCACCCTCTCTTTACAGCTGCACACTGGCTGCTCGCTGCACGTCTGTAGTTAGCGGCAGTAACTACAGAAGTTTACATCAAGGGCTCATAAAGCGCGCACAAAGAGCCCCCTCTCACTCGCCTCAGTGTGCCTCCACTCATCTCTTTATTAATGTGTCTGATCTCATGATGTTTAATGCCTTGCTTTACATGGACCGCCCCTTGGTAGCCACCCGCAATCACAGCGCCCCAGTGAGACCCGTTAGACCTGTGAGACCTCTAACTAAGGAATACAGGTGTTTGATTTTTCTTTGTACCTCATCTACAGAAGGATAATGGGCTCCTTGCCTCGTTGTGAATCCAGTTGAGTTTAAATCTAACTAAGAGTGGGAGAGAGATGGACTTGCACAATGTATTCAAATGCTGTGATTGTAGGCAGAGAAGAGATAAAGGAAACACTACCATACATTGTAGGAGACAAAATTGATCCTCCAGGGCATTCAATCAGGCTGTTTTTTTGCCCCCATTTCACTGTGTCTGTTATCTCCAGCATCCCTCTGGCTGCCCAGTTGCTTTCCTTGTGCCGTCGCTAGAAAATGTCCTACAATATGCTCAACTCAACTCAACTAAATTGAGTTTTTTCCTTGGCTAAAGAGCCCTTTGAATCTGTCAAACTTTTAAATTGAAAGGAGGCACAGCGCACTGCCACTTCCTCCGGGATGGGTTCGCCACTTTCAAAACAGGATAACTGCATTTCAGTCTTATCAGAGAGAATGGAGAAAGCCTCCCATGCTTCACAGTGTACTCGGATGTACTCGGCTTGTACTTGGTTATCCAATATGTCTCGCAAACTCTAATGCCATGCCGAGATTAAGCGCTGTCTGAAGCTGTGTCACACTGACATCCGCAAGGAGCCAATTTACTAAAACTCGTCTGACAAGATTTTGGCATCTACAAGATAAAAAACACAGCAAAAAAAAGAGAGCGAGAGCGAGTGTGAGTGAGAGAGAGAGAGAGGGAATGAGAGAGAGAGAGAGAGAGAGAGAGAGATGGATCGAATGAGACAGAAAAAGAACAATGCTGTGTGCGTGCGTGTGTGTGTGTGTGTGTGAGTGAGTGTGTTCGGCACGATGGCTTGCAGACATCATTAGAGCTTCCATTGGTTATGGATGAGTAATTCCTCAATGGGCTCATAAAAACTGAGAGAGAGAGAAAGAGAGAGCGAGGGAGAGATGAGAGCGCGTGAGGGAGGGACAGAGAAGGAAAAAGTTAAATTGATTGTTGAGATGAATAATGCCGGGCGCAGCGTTGACAAAGTGGCTGTGTCTGTCTTCAACAAGTCACTATAGAGGTTTTCAGGATGATCGATGTTCCTTCAAATTAGAGGGCATTACTGTCGATGGCAGAAGACGCTGTTAGGTCATTGTTAGGAAGCCGTTTCCCCCGCTCCCTTTCACATGGATTTGTACATTTTGCACGCGGCCTCGCACTTTAAGCCCGCAACTTCTCCGCTGTTTGAGTGACTGAGCAATTGAGGAACTATTGCTTTGACTTTGTGCCAAGAGCGCAAGTTGAAGACTATTCGTGGAGACACACACACACACACACACACACACACACACGTTATTTTTTTATTTTCTTTCTTTTACAGTTTGCGTCGCTGTCAGCCTCCTGGCGCCCATTTAGCCGCTTCACCTCTCCCGCCCACCTCTTTGCATTTTCTTCTCCATCTCCCTGAACTTTTATTGTCTTTCATTAATACCGAGCAGGAGCAGGGAGGATTTCTCTCTCGCTCTTTATTTGATATCCTGCCATCAGTCCTGCGTGTCCCTGCATACTGCGGGCCGCCTCAGGTGGACTGTGTGCACACAGTCACTGGATTAACCTTGGACTGCCGGGCCCACTGGCTGCATACTGAAGTTAGATTGCCCCGCTCCGTACTGCGCGCACACACACCAGTTCAAACACAGGGGCGCAGAAATGGATGCGCACGCACCCGTACAGAGGAAAGGAAACGCATACACACACACACACACACACACACACACACGCTCACCTGGCCTGAGTGATGTTAATTTGATACGAAGGTAAGAAAAAGCCTCAGCAGTGAGAAAGAAAGCAGAACAATGCTGCTCCCCCATAAAGGTCAGAGCGAGTGAGCCGGCTAATGAGCCTGTGTAATAAATAGTGAATTAAAGCACAGACAAAAATGTCCATTATGGATGATTGGCGTCTGGTACGAAACACATTATTAGTATGAATATTCAGCCTGGTACACAGGATGCTGCTCTTTTATGATTCAAGGTTTTCGTGTTTTTTTTTTTTTTTTTTAGAGTCGTTGCGTAACAGTCGTTCTGCGAAGGACTCCTGTGATCACTGAGCTGAGGAACCTGGTAATGACGCATGAGATTTACAGAACAAACACAGCTCCGTTCGATCCCGCATTTTCATTCAAACTGTCTTTTCCTAGAGATACACAGTATCAAACGAGTGAGACTTTCTCAAAGACAAACAGAAGACAGAACTTGTGAGCGAGCGAGAGAGAGAGAGAGACAGAGAAGAAAGAGATTTTGCTGCGCTTTCTTTCAAACATTACCGGATCATAAGACGTTTATTTTGTGGATATTAGATTTAGCCGCTGCCTTTGATCCTGCCGGGGGACTGGGGAGACGGAGGGGGGATGTTTGATTTCAGATGCTGTGAAGTTCGGTTCCAAAAGTTTTGCGGGTGTCCTTCTCCGTGACGTTGCGTTGATTTGAATAAAGAATCCCTTGTCCATACTATGCAGCCAGGGAGGGAGCTGGTTTCATCAAGGGGCTGGGCACATCTGATAGGACCAGCCAGCATAACCTAGTTTTCATATCAAAAGCAAAGAAATCTTAATCAACTTTAAACAAGATTTTTACTTGAATGAATCAATCCAGCACTCAACAACACCAGACCCATACTTATTGCTTTAGCCACTGCCAAGAAGACCATACTTATGAACTGGAAAACTAGACATAAACTCAACACAACACATTGGCTAAACCTGCTTACAGAACACATCTCAATGGAAAAGCTCTCAGCCTCTCTCCAAGACCAAATTCCACTCTTTGAAGCAACCTGGACCCCTCTTCTTCTTAATGCATTAAACTTGCCTGTGAACTAGTGCTCTCAACTCAACTAACCAATTTACCAACACATACTTTAAAAATACTCATACTTATTTTTATTTTTATTGTATGCATTTATTTATTTTATTTATTTTTGTATTATTACTCTTTTTTTGTTTTCTCTCACTTGCTTTAAATTATATCTGCCTAATATGTGATGTTTCATCTTCTGGCCAGCGCTTATTGTAATCATTAATTTTGCATTGCCATTTTCCATTTGCCAACCTGGCCCCCCCTCCCCCCTTGCATCCCCCCCTACACACACATACACATGAATATCCTGACACTCAGTACCACTTTCACTAGCATATTTATATGCAGGTAAACATACATAACAAACGCATAAACCCCCAATGTCTGCCCAACCACCAGATTTACCATTGTCTCTCTTTTTGTATGTTTTGTATAAGTTTGTTTTGTTTATGTCTTTGACTTATTTGTACTGTTAACTGTTTGCACAATAAAAAAAAACAAAAAAAAAGATTTTTACTTGGACAGTTGAGGTGCCCGAGGTTGCCGTCAGCTGGTCAGTAACACAATGACTATGAATATTAGATTTCATATTTTGATGCCGCTCTATGTGAGTCATGGCAGGGAGACTTTCTGAGAAAGTGTGATTTGATTTGATTTGGCTCCACACTCAAAACTGGATAATGGGCATGGGAGACTTATTCAGAGACATTATCAGTGTGGCATCTGAGAGATTTACTAAGCCCCCGTGCTCCCGACCCGGGGTCCAGGATGAGACTTTGCTGTAAAAGACTCAAATTAGACCTCTGTTATAATTGAATCATTCATCCATCTTCTATCTTTTAGTAAAGTGCTCCTTAATCCTGCTTTCACTGCATGGACTTGATTACACTGGGGCAAGAGTTATTTCTATCAGGGTGATCCGAAGGTAAAAAAGTTAGGGGCCTTTGCACTAGGGATGGGAAGATATGCTTTTTCTTATGATACAATTCGATACGCCATATAGGGTTCACGATGCGATACAACCACGATACAATGTCATAAATAAAAGTTCAATGACAACAAAGTCTGACTGTGCAGAATTGTTTATTTCTGAGACACAAATCTTTCTAGCGATGGCATTGGCTTGTTAGAATGTAAACAACAATTAAAAAATGTCATTACAAAGTGCAAATGATGGAGAGCTTGTGAAATTGTGATGGTCAAGCCGTCTCATTTGTGATTACTACAGCAGAATAAAATGGAGCTAATATCACGATTCATTTTTCTGCCCCACGATACGTATTGTCACATTTTTGTATTGCGATATATTGATATTTTGATGTTGTTGATGATTTTAGCTCAGCCAGAGAATCCATCTGCTGTGAGGAGGCATCTCCCATCGTATTTTTGTCCCTCATTTTAAACTTCGCAGGCTGCAGACAGAGAATAGCAGTGCCAGGGAAGATGAGGTTCTGGACGAGATAGAGCAGCAATGAGCTGGGTTGAAAGCCCCTGTTGTCAAAATATATGAATTATGTGTGGTATTGGTTGCTCTGACTCAGTCATCCCAGACCACACAAGAAACATAAGTGGGTTGTTGTAACAGCTCTGGAGCTGTGTTTTACCTTGTCACAGCTTGTAATGTTGCGGTGATAGAACTCATAAAACATCTCAGGTTGGTATGAAAGGGCGAGCGAAGGCAGTAAAAACCGCCTTGTGCAGGCAAAGGAACATGAGTGGCAAGTCTGGAGGCAACAGCCATCATAAAGCGCTGAGCCATAATAGTTCAGACACCGCTATCATGGATGAATATAGTCAATTCTCTCTTGCGCACATGTATGTGCGTGCGAACACACACACACACACACACACACACACAGACTCACACACGTTCTGATTCCGTCCTGCACAACTGTCGTCTCCAATCAGCGCTGTCACAGCCCATAAATTTGCCGCTTTCTTCTTCTCTCTCCAGCTCCCTTCTTCTTCTTCTTTCTCTTCCTTTCTACCCCTCTTCAAATCACCTGGACCTTCTCTTTTTTACCTCCTCCCTGTCCATGTTTCCTCTCGATGTTTCCTCCTTTCATCATCTCCCTCCCACCCTCCCTTTCTCCCTCCCTCCCTCCTTTCCTTCCTTCTCCCTTCCTTCCTTCCTTCCTTCCTTCCTTCCTCCCTTCCTTCCTTCCTTCCGTCCTGGCACTGGCAGTGGCAGTGGCACCTCAGCGAAAGGTCCGGGCCGCCTTTTTAAACCATTAGCATTTCATCATCTCCCCTTCCACCCTCCCTTTTTCCCCTCCCTTCCTTCCTTCCTTCCTCCCTTCCTTCCTCCCTTCCTTCCTTCCGTCCTGGCACTGGCAGTGGCACCTCAGCGAAAGGTCCGGACCACCTTTTTAAACGAGTGTCCTGTTCGGGTCCACTCCATTGCCATTGAAAATCAATGGCTGTGAGGGTCGGCCTCGTTGATCATATTGGCTTCAAAGTAAATACCAAACAGGATAAAAAGACCGAGGGGTCAGGGTGAGCACTGAGGCCCTCGTCTCCTGCGGTTCTGGTTCTGAAATGCTGGGTAAAGAGAGAGAGACAGTGTGTGTGTTTATTGAGCGGTCACAGAAATGACGTGAAAGGACTTCGCGTCTGAGTTGTCTTCCGCCAGGCCGCTACTCTGTCAAGCCGGGACACCACAGGAAACCGCTATTGTTTATGATTTGCAGTGTGCATCCGCTGCAGACCCCGGGCGCGCAAAACTGAAATATTAGATGATTGCACACCTCCACGTTTGCTGCACTTTCGCTTTGGCCATCATTTTGAAAATCATAGGCGTCCTGTCCTGGAAGCCGTAAAGCATGAAGCCCGTTTTAGCTGGGCGAGAGCTATGAAGCATTTTGTTGTGGTGACTGTGCACCTTTTCCCCTGCTGGAGTAGATAAGTATTTGGACAGATAGTGTATATGTTTCTTTTTTGGATGGCTCCATTAAGTGTAAAGCACAGTAGGCATCATATGAAAAGGGAAGCACACGCCTGCACATGCTGTCTATGATATTATTTTGTTTGCAGTTTGCTTACGTATTTGACTCCTTCTATTAACACTGTGCGTGTGTGTGTGTGTGTGTGTGTCTGTCCCAGGCATCGTGTCCCTGATCTCACTGGCTGTCCTCTCCTACGAGCGCTACAGCACCATGATAGCTCCCACCGAGGCCGACTCCTCCAACTACCGCAAGGTCTCCCTGGGCATCGCCGTGTCCTGGGTCTACTCGCTGGTCTGGACCCTGCCGCCGCTCTTCGGCTGGAGCCACTACGGCCCCGAGGGGCCCGGCACCACCTGCTCCGTGGACTGGACGGCCCGCACAGCGAATAACATATCCTACATCGTCTGCCTGTTCGTCTTCTGCCTGATCGTGCCATTCCTGGTCATTGTGTTCTGCTATGGCAAGCTGCTGTATGCCATCAATCAGGTGAGTCAACGCGGGGGCCGGGGCAGGGAGTTAAAGGTGCCCCACGTTTAGCATTTTTGTGTTTCTCAAAATTTTAGACCGCATTTCCCAGAAACCCCATTGCGTCCTGCGGCGAAGAGGATGAAGGATAAGAGTCGATAACCGCCCTTGATAACAGCCAATATGCATTAAGGCAGGAACTTGAAACTATACAGTCAGCAATCTCCCTTTGTGCCATAAAGCAATACAGCATATTTTACACAAAATGTAAAATGCAGTGTAGAGGCTGCCAATCTTCTTGGCAATGGTCCCATTGTTTATGGTAATTGATCTCAAATGGTCTCAAATGTCTCAAAATGAAATCAGGTGGTTGTTATTGCTAAGCAACTTTCAATGCACCAAGAAATTTTATAATACAATGATATTATAATACATCAAGCTAGAAATTAGCTTGATTAATTATCATTGATTTAATGCCAGATGATCCAGGTGCCACATGATATACAAGTTTGTGTTTGGATCGGTTACTCTCCGTTCTCTGTCCGACTGGAATGCAAAACACAGAAATTATCTCGACAAGTGCAAGCTCTTCGCTATTGCCATTCAGTATAGCTATGCTTGCTATCCAACTGAAATGATATGAGCAATTGGAACATCAGGTTTCTATCAACCTGAAAACCAATCGCTGCTCTAATTATGTCTTGGTCTGGCCTTGAAAAGCGGTTGTGTTGGTGTCACACAACTCCGGGCAGCTGTGTACAAGTGAAATTAGTTGCTCTTCCATTTTGAAAATCGAAAGGAAAGGCGAACTCCACCTTCGCCGTCTTTGACTGACTAGTGAACACTTAACGGATAAATACGTATACTGCGGTCCGAAAAAAGTTCAAATGGTTTCAACTTTTGATGTATGAAACAATACAGACAGCAGCCCTCCGTTCTCTCCATCATCCGTCAACCTATCAGCCCCATAGAGAATACATTGGCTCAATCAGTTTTTGATGGATATAAAATCTCTGTGTGGCCGCCCCCTTAGTTCTTAACTTCTGAAAAGTGGCAGCAACACCTCTAGCGCAACTCAATTGCATCAATGCCCCTGGATGGTAGGTAGAGCGGCAAATTAAATAAAAAACATATCAAAACCACAATATTGACTACTACAATTTCCACATCGCAAGAGACAGCATTTTTTCCCCCTATATTACAAGTATAGGTTTTGCCTCTTCTTGTGCAGTGCAGAATCCCCAGCCTACAAATCAACCTGCATGTCTTGTTGGATGAAAAATTTCATTCAAATAAATCTTATAAGAAAAAGAAATTGAAAAAGCTCAAGCAAAACGTGATGTAAAAAAAAAACTATGTGTCCATGTAACACAACTGCAATAAACAGAACAAAAAAATAAATCATCACAATATGATTTTTCAGTCAATATTGTGCAGCTCGCATAGTGGTACGCATCATGATTATATTACAACACATTTATGTATCATTTAATAAAATGTTATTGATTTTTACTGAATCCCCCAGCTGTTCTTAAAAAAGCTAACGCAGATCAGCTGCTCTGACGTCCTTTGCAGTGAATTAAGGCTCACAGATCTCACACTGTATCCTTTCTGCAGCTGCATATTTGTCTGTGTGTACCTTTATTCTTTCTTTTCAAGTTTTCAAGTTTTGTTGCTGAGTAACTGAGGTCACAAGCTAAAATATCTCTGAGGGGAACCAATTATTCTTACTGTAAGCAATTCGCTCAGTCTGTTATTCCAATGATCTCTGGCAAGTTAAAGCAATATTTTTCAAAATGAACAACTCTCTCAAGGCTGTAAACCAGAGAACCAAGGCTCTAAAACCTGGAGCTGTGTCATTGACAATGTGCTGGCAGCTGATTCTGTGGACTTTATTGCATGTTTCTTTACGACCCTCCTTTCAAATGACTATTTTATAACAGCGCTAATTATAGTATGGTTCTGAACCATAAATTGTGCCTGTATCGCTGTAAAATCACCATGGGTGCTGTCACTGTCACTCCATAAAGTCAGCCTCGGATTCATTTGTCAATGGAGTACCTCTAGGATTTGTGTTTTGATGGCATATACCATATGGTGGATGCTTTTATCCAAAACACCTTACAGTATACAGTGGCTCTCAAAATGAATCTTGTCCCTCTTGTTTGTAGCTGTAGGAGAATCTTGATCCTTTTCTCAAAATCAACAGCGACTTGTCCCAAACCGTGTGAATTAAACATTGGTGGGTTTCCGCTGTAAGGTGAGGACAATGTAATGATCATCCAGAGTGTATTTTGAGTGAATTGCTCCTTTTTCCCATGGCCATGAACTGTGGTATGTGAGGTAACTGATGTTTGGTTTTCACACTCTGTCCCGGACTGACTGACTGAGAGAATATGAGGGGAGACAGTCTGGGAGGCAGTGCTCTCTCTCCAGGGAAGCAGTGCTCAAACACGGCGTAGAACACGCACACACACACACACACACACACACACACACACACACACACGCGTGCACACACACTCACATAGAGTTTGCAAGAACAAGTCCCAGAGCAATTTTTCCAGGATTACAGCTCACTCAAACTGTGTGAGCATCATGTCTTTTCAGATAAACAATGAGTCGTGTGACTTGGTGTGTGTGTGTGTGTGTGTGTGTGTGAGAGACAGAGCGTGCTTGCATTATGTCTTCTCTGATACATGTAAATACTCGGCTGCCTGCGCATGACACTGACACAACCGAGAGCAAGAATGAATAACAATCAACGCCTCCATCAATCTAATAACAGACAGACATGCTCCCATTCTTTCTTTGTTTGAAGAGGGAAGAGGAGGCTTTGTGCTTTCTCCTTCCTCCTTCCTCCCTGTGTTTATCACTTTGCGTCAGCCTCTCTCACTTCTTTCTCTGTCTTTCTTTCCCTCTTTCTTTATCTTTCCGTCATCTCTGCGCGTTTGCGACAAGGAAGGGCAAGGGCCTCGTTTCCTCCCCTCCGTCCCGAGTCCGTCTCTCTCTTTCTCTCATCTTCTCCTCGTCGGGAGTCCTGTTCGCTCTTGTCCTCGGTATCTCATTCTCTGTCTTTTGTGTCCGTAGATGCGGTCTTGTGTGTTTCCGTCTCTCTTTCCTTTGTCTCCTTTCTTACTTCATCTGTTTTTATGCCCCCCCCCACTCCCACATTGTACGGTGAAGAGGAGGCAGGCGAGGGGCGGTAATAGCGTTTCAGCTCCCTTTCTCTCTCTCTCTGTCTTTGTCTACCTGTCCCCGTCTCCCTCTCTCATTCTCTCTCTCTCTCTCTCTCCCTTTCCAACTCTTTCTCTAATATATCTATTATCCGGCCAGCTTCGCTCTTCCTCTTACACTTTCTTCCCTCTTTTGTGGCGGATTACGTGCGCGTGTCCGTTCTTTATCTTGGCCCGGGGCCGTTCCACCCCCCCCCCCCCCCGACGACGCTATGTACAGTAGCGGCAGTTCTCCCATCGGGTCGCATGGGGTAACTCCCGCCGGAACGGATAGAGGTGGTCGAGCAACCTCGTCCGATAAAAGGCCGCAAGCTGAAACAATTCAATTCCCCAATCTAATAAAGTGACGCTCACCCAGGGCCAAGCCACAAGGGGGAAAATCAATTCATCTGCAGCACTGGACCACCTGCAGAGAGATTGGTCCTGGACCGGGTCGGCGTCCACTGTCTCCACCGCCTCATCGTGTCCACTGTGTGTCCAACGACCAATCAGAAGTAGAGGGGGGAAGGAAGTTGGGGAAGTGGGTATGTGTGTGAGTAGTGAGGGTGCAAGGGCCCTGTGTCCCAACAAACATTTTGAAGTCGAATAGATGTTGAAACGACGACCTCCACCGACGCTCAAAACCTGTTTCCGAAAACGTTTGTGAAGTCAGAACCTCAATATCTGTCTCGTATCAGTTCAAAACAGTTTCCCAAGCTGTTTTACTATGATTTTTTTTTACAGTGCCATAATATCATCTTGTGAAAATCGGGTCCTTGTTTGACGCTGAACTCTGCCCTCCTCCTGTATGTGTCCATCAGTTGCTTGCTGGGGGGGTTTCACAGAGAGAAACAGACAGAAAAGGACACAAAAGGAAAGAGAGGCAGGCAGACAGACACAGGCAAAGCTTGTCTCTGCTTGCTTGTAAGTGGCTGTCAATGTTGTCATCTATTTTTTTTTTATTGCTCCAGCTTTGTAATGGGAAATTGAGGTGTTTATCAGTGCAGAGGAGAGAAGCTGCCAGAGAGGTGAGTTTGCCCCCTATATATATATTTTTTTTTTCCCTTCCCAGGCACTTGCATCTGGGAACATCTTAAACCAGACGCAAGCACTACAGCTCTGCTTTGTTCTGTTGTTTATTGCTTCGTCCTTGTATAAAGGCTGAAGATGAACTCTGTGCCATTTCAGTAGTCTCTGTGTAAGATATGGGAGGAAGGTAAAGAGGTGTTGGGTTTTTGCAGAAATAGAAACAGCATCACCACCAAGATCTTGCACTGCAGTGTTGTCACCTTGATAACTCATCTCCCGAGTAGAATTTCGTCAACAAATACATACATTATACCTTATCAAAAGCCTCATTCAACTAAATATATTTTTATTCAATAAAATATCAAGAGGAAAATTCAACAAATTATGGCGAGTGAAATTCATTTGAAACCTGCTGCAGGAGCTAAATCAAGGACATGGTTTAAAAATGTGTGGGCACGTATTAATTAATTTGAAATTATGAAAATGTATGAAATTGAGCGCACACAGTAATGAAAATGAGGGCACAAATTAACCGAAAACAATCGAGTGATATGTATCAAATTAATGGAAGCAAGGTCCTGCCGTTTTCACCATTTCCATTTCCACCCCAAACAGCCACAAAGAAGAAGAAATGTAGGTCTGAGGAGTATGCAGTTCTGACATGCAGTCAGAGACACTTACGTCAAAGGACTGTTTATAGCACAAATGGTTCTACAGTTGTATTTGGCGGAAAAGGCTCTGCTCTGGAGGATGCTCCCCAATGAATCTAAGCAGCATGTGAGAGATTCTGCAGGGAGCGCAATAAACCCCCAAAGGACAGTAGACATATCATTCAATACTATGAAAACCAATATAAAACCACACTTAATGAGAGATAGCTTGCACAAGTGTCCTGTATACAGATAATAGCTTAGATAACTAATCATTCATTGCTTGCTTTGCTGCCGCAGAACAGTAGGTGCAGCTTAACAGATAACATGAGGTAGTTAAAGTAATGATCCTTGACATTTGCATATAAATAAATGTACGTTTTGCTACTCTCTATTGCCAATTGATATAACCCAATAGTGATGCAGCCTAACCCAGTTCATGAAAGCTTTCACATTTGCTGTTCTAAACACCTGGGCCCTCATTTATCAATCTAATGTAGAAACCAGCGCAGATCCAAGCGCAGAAATCATCTTACGACAGGGTTCATGTGTGATTCATGAAACGTTCGTATCTCGCCAATCACAGCGTAAGAATGATCGGGCGTTGATAAATGTGGCGACTGAAAACAATCGTCATTTAAATATCACGCCCCTAAATATTCTCGGTTTAGAGGCCTCACCCCCAGAGTTTACGACATGGAGATGCGTAATACGTCCAAGAAGAGAAACTTCTCCGACCTCGAAATAGAAACTCTAACGTCACAAGTCCAATTGAACCAATTAGTTCTATTTGGCAGCCTGAAAAGTGAAGGAAGTCAAAGGAAGTCGGAAAAATGCAGCATGGAAAGAAATCACTGCTGCGGTCAACAGCGTTGCCGTCGACAATCGAACTCCAGCTGAGGTTTGAATATTTAATTTATACATCCGTGATATGTATAGCCTATAGATATATATATGTATATATATATAATAGTAGCCTAATATAATAGCTTGTATCGCAATTCTTTACATTTAGGTGAAGAAAAAATGGTCAGACCTCAAACAAGTAGGCTATCTCAAAATGAAAGAGAAATTAATCTTACACCAGAAAACTGTTAACCCCATTAATTGCAAACAATTTGAAAACCTATTTATGTTAGGGATGGGCTGTATGACACATAGTCAATGTAGGCCTTTACAAAATAGAATATTTTGTAAAGGCTACATATTTTTAAGTGATGCATATGTGGCTGCATATGCTTAGATGCCAGTCAAAATATATGGTCTAATAACAATTCTCCGACTCAGCCAAATTTACTATGCTGCACCGCAAGTCCACGCTGACTCGAAAACTTGCGTACACGAGTTGAGACTTGACGTGAGATTTGATCGTAGCCTCCGCTCACGTCCAAATTGATAAATGCCGAGCTTTGCGTGGAAATGACCGTACGGCCATTTTTCTGTCGTACGTTCGTTTCGTAAATGAGGGCCCTGGTGTCTAGTAGGTCTTGCCCACAGGAAGTGATGTGTTTTATGTTTCCAGGAGCAGCAGCAGTGGTTTGTTGAGAAGAACTGGGTAGTTAGCATGAGCAGTGATAGCCACCATGACTGAACAGACAAAGAAAAGAGAAACTCAAACTGCATCAACAGAAAATCCAAGGAAAAAGACGTCACGGTAGTGGACACACTGTTTGATTGACAGGTGCTCTCTGGTGCAGAAACAACACAGCAATGAACACTTAATTAACAACAATAATAAAAAAGAGGATCTGTAGTTAATCTTGACATTTCTTGGGAGAACACGTACAGTATCTCAGAACAGAGCTTTGACATAATTTAGAAGACCAAAAAAGAGGATCTCCAAATTACATACACACCCACACACGTACGTACAAGCACACACACACACACACACACACACACACACACACACACACACACAGTGCAAAGGGACCTTGGTTAGACATGCAGCAGCTCTCTCGTCTGAACATCTTTACCCTTGGTCTGAATGTATTATCTGACTCAGAGGTCCCCATGGAAATATAGCGATACTCTCAAGTGCTCCGATGTTTCTTCAGCATCCTGTAGGCTATAGAGGTAGAGAGGGAGAGAGAGGGAGGGAATGAGGGAGAGAAATTAAAGGAGAGAGAAAAGGAGGAAGGGAGAGAGAATGAGACACAAAGAGATTTTTGGGGGTTTTCGTTCGGTGATGTCGTGGCTCTCGTGGCTCCAAAATGGGCCAGGGAATGTACTAGAGGGGGTCAATACAAAGTGGGTGACGCAGTGCAATTTTGGAATCACAGAATTACTCTTGCGCCTCTACCTATTCAGACCACGTCTTAGCGTAAGCGCTGGCATTGTGTCACGTTTACAAAAGCACCGCAGAAGTTTGTGTAGCTCTGCAAAGTTTAATTAAGGCTCCCACTTTGGATGAGGTGTGCACACTTGAAAAGAGCTTTGAAAAGGTACAGCACGTCTACAGATGGAACACACACACCTGTCCCGTCGCCTTCGGGTGGCTGTAGGGATTTCATCAACCGAAACGGAAGGCTTCTACATTCTACAAGCAGCTGTGAATGGCAGATATTGGTAAGAATCCCCTTAATGTGGCCCAGTAAAGACTACAGTTCCCAACCGCCACATAACGCAAGCACATGCAAGATTAAAGATTCAAAACTTTATTAGAAATTCGTCTTCATCTTATATGCACATGGAATCACTACTCAATGTACAGGCAGAAAACATGCAGTGCAATACACAGGGAATAGCTAATAACAGTTGTATAGGCTACATGTACTAACTGGTGTCACTTAATGCAAATATAATCTGAGTGCAGAATAAAATCTGAGCGCTTCACACTCCAGCATAAAACTGTCAGTGCACGTCATTATGCGTGGAAAACATGGTGACAGGGATTTCAATCATCTCAGTCTGGTGCTAGCTGTAAATTCAACTTAAAAAGGGACATCATCTGCCCTTGGCAACATATTTGGAAAGCCATATATTTGTGCCTCGCGATTCCGACATTAGTTTCCTCTTGGGAGAAGAGGCGCAGCCGGTCTGGACTCTCATCATCCATTATGAAACTGTCAGCGCGCCGGGGCGGGGAGCGCGCTGCTTTTAAAGGGGATGAGAGGAGCTGATTTGATTGGCCGTGATTGATGCCGGCCCCTACCACACCTACCCGCTAATTTATTCCTCCCACTCCCTATCCGACCCCTTTTACAACTGTGCCACAGGTGCGCCACGGCTGCATTCGCCTTGATTCACAAAAATAGGGCCCTTGATGTTCTTTGATGGAACATCTCCCAATGAAACAGAGGGAAAAGTAACCAAAAACACCTCGAAAAGTGCATCCCACGTCTACCCACACCCTCACACATATACACAAAACACACACACACACAAGAGAATGAGAGAGAGAACGACACGTATCGCAGCTGTGAAAACACTTCTTGGCAAGCCTTGGAATGAAAATGGCCAGTATTTCTGTTTGATATGAGTCTGGCGGAGGAGTGGGGAGATGCTGGAGGGCAAGACTGCTAGACTGCGGAGTAGGCTGCATGCTTAAAACACCAATTAGTCTTCCTTTGGACTGACTCCAGGAAGAAGCTGGTGTTCCTTCTGTGTGTGGGCTACAAGTGGCTGGTCCTCGCTTGGTGTCTTGCTCTGTCTTTGCTCTTTTTTGTACTTGTTTTTTATTCTCTCTATTCGCGTTGCTCTCCAAACCTCTATTGCCACTCCATTTCCTGTTTTGCTTATCTTGAGTGTTTTTTGTGTGTGTGTGTGTGTGTGTGTGTGTGTGTGTGTGTGTGTGTGTGTGTGTGTGTGTGTGTGTGTGTGTGAGAGAGTCTCATATTCTCACTGTGATTCTCCCCGTCATTGAGCTTACTCTTCTGAATGTGTGCGAGCACACAGCCGGCGCAACAGCTCTTTTCATTTTCTGCAGTGTCTGTTTCAATTCACGCTCTTTCTATCTCACTCTCTCTTTCACTGTTCCCCAGTCTCTCTTACTCTCTCTCTCTCTCTCTCTCTCTCTCTCTCTCTCTCTCTCTCTCTCTTCTCTCTCTCTCTTTCTCTCTCTCTGAGCTCTGTGTCAAGGTGTGCCTCCTTTGCATATACTCCTGGATTCTCTGTTTTCCGTTCAGTGTCCCATTACCATCCATCTTCTTCACCTTGGTTGTCTTTCTCTCCCATTATCAGTCACACATTCTCTCTCTCACACACACAGATGATCGCACCTTGCCCCTGGAATGTTTGGATTTTGCCAGTGAAGGTTTTAAGATAGTTTATAGCCTCAATATTCCATCATGAATTTTGGTTTTGTATCAGCAATCGTAGGGCAGTTTCACACCAAGCATGTTTGGAGTGGTTTATTCAAATTCTGGAACTTCTTGAGTTTGGTTTGTTTGAGATGAGAACGATGCTATTCGATGGGTGAGCACCAAATAACCTGAAAATGCAGGTCTCCATCCTCTTCCTATAGCCAACTGTGGTGTGGTTTGTTAAGAGTGATCCGAACCAGCTACAGGAATCAACCCCAAAACGTGCAATTTTCTGGGTAAAAGGAGACAGATGTTACCATCTGATAGCCAGCAATTACTCATGCTTAGACAATCTAGCAACAACGTGAACTGAGGGCAAACCACAGTCTGGACTGATGCTCATATTCAGCTATTTCTTCATGTCTTAATTTGTCTGAACATCAGAGGAAGGTAAATTGCGGCAAATGGCGCAGACAAGTCCATCATGCTGAGCTAAAGTTACAAAGACTGGGATCGGATTTGTTTTGACCCCCACCTGCCGCCTAAACCTTGCAAGATACAAAAACTAATAAAAGAGCTACTTGTGAGTCCATGCGAGTTGTGTTACACAACTGCAAGCCCTGGTTCACTTGCAATTGGACACTGTGAACCTAAACAAACCAAATACAAAAAGGTGGGTGTCTCATTTTGGAATGGAACTCATTCATTTATACCTAGATAGAGTCCAGACTGTCCTTCCTGCACAGCGGCTCTGTGACCTGCTGCCTTGAAGCCTTGAGACAGACTCATCCACTACATCCAGCCGCCGCTGGTGCTGGGGCAATTTGTCCTGTTAATAATTACCCGAGAGAGAGAGAGAGAGGACGGCAGGATGGATGCTGCATAGACCAGGCCTTCAACTCAAGTTTTTATGGATGGATGGAGAGCCGTGGCCAGTGGAAGGACTTGATACTTGAATATAATATCCTTATCTCAGTGGCATTAGAGACTTGGTCAGAAGTGAAGAGATAACAACAACCTTTGGCAGAAAGGTCAAGCATATTGAACAGCCAGAGCAGAGGAGACAAGTGATATTTTCCACCTCCTCTTCTTGTGGTCATTTCATTATCTGTTAAGTTGAAAGGGGTAAAAGAGAAAATACGTTTTCAACATGGCATATGACTAGCTTTGAGCTTAATAGACAGCTCTTTTTGATGTGAAAAAGGTGTATAAATAATTGTCACGTCAGCCCCTCCTTTCTCGTCATTGCCTTGTCACATTGAACTCTATATTATGTAATACAGCAGAATTGCCATGAAAAGTCTTTGCAAGCTCATACATTCATGCACACTCCTTACATGTGTGCACACGCTCAGCCAAGCTCTCTCTTCCCCACAAGCCTCTGATGAGTAGTCATGCAGAGGTACACTCCACACCAACCCATCCATCCACCCACCAACACACCCCCACTTGCTCACACACATACACACACACAAACAGAAAGAGAGAGGGCAGCTGAAACATTGGCTGAGAGAAAATTATTCATGTTTTCTCTGAGAGAAATGAGAGTAATAACAAGAAAAGAGAGCGTTACGACCAGGCTGCTTCAGATCCAAACTAAGGGGAAACATGGAGAAAAGCAGGTATCCAAGATGGTACTGAAAGTGAAAATGGGATGGAAAAGAGCCGGAGATGGAGAACAGGGAGCAAAGTGAGAGAAGAAAGGAGACAGAGACAAGAGAAACGGAAGACAATAGCATTAGAGGAGTTTTCCCAGACAATGACTCCCTGGGGTTTGGGCAACAGCGCGAAAGCATCTAAAACGATAACACGTCTACGGCGGATGCATCCGTACGACAAAAAAACCCAAAACATTTCAAGGCAGCGCGGTCAGGTTGATGCGGCTGTGTGGAGAGAAGTATGCTTGCTGAACTTGTGTGAAGTGTAAAACTTCCAGTCCTTATGAGGAAAAGGCAGAAAAGCCTTCAGCTGCAGTGTAATAGTGACCCAGAATCCAGCTCCCTGTGGCTCTCCTCTGCAACCAGGCCACTGGGTCCCCAAATCTCACTCTCACTCTCTGTCTGTCCGTCTGTCTCTCTCTCTCTCCCTCTCTCTGACAGCATTTACTTCGTATGATTGCATGAACAGGAGTAATTGGCCTCAGCTGAGATTGAGATTAATTGCCGCAAGCGTCCAAGCCCTCTCCTGGGCGCTCGAGTTTTCCTAGGTTTGATAATATTGCTGTAGAATTGGCTCCATGCAGTTGCATATGTGTGTGTGTGTGTGTGTGCATGTCAGAGTTTCCCCTACCATTGTGTGTGGGAGGGAGTGTCACCCTATTTTAAGGAGCTGCTAACCTACTACTAGGAAAAATAAATGCATTTGGGGTTTAGTGTCCCATGGTGGTCTAAATGCGGTTTTAGAGGCTTTTCCACCCGGACTAGGATACAGTTCTGGGGGAAGCACTGATGTGTGTGTGTGTGTGTGTGCGCGCACCTACATGTGTGTTACAGTGTATGTATGGGGCAGAAATGTCATCAAGCTATGGAGACACAGTGACACGCAGTGAAATTGTGACTGTGCATGTATGTGACTGTGTGAATGTGACGATGTCTGCTGTGACTGATTGGAGACTGAGGCACTCAGCTCTACAGATTCCAATATGTGAGAACAAGCGGCCAGGTGATGAGTGGGGAAATTACTTTTAGCACACACGCACACACACACACACACATATACACGTTACAGCTGAGTGCTCCCTTTGCATTATTCACACTCCCTTTGCATTTTACACACAATCTAGAGAGCTAATCTAATTTCTCTAACCTATACACTTGTTTTGTTGGAGCCGCAATAAAGTGATGGACCTGGCAGATACAATCCAAAAACATATGGCTGTTGTCAGGTGAAAACCTTGTCTCTAATATCAACTTTTCAGGAACTAAGAAACACAGCCTTGTTTCCAGCTTGGCCGCCACGCTTTTTAGACTTTGTCCGGTTTTGAAAGGGTTTCTTAAACACAAGGGTTGTAGCATGTGATCCTTCAATTTAAGTAAAAACATTAAAATCAGCTAAGTTGGAGTTGCGTGGTTTTCACCAGACAGCGACAATATGAGAGACACGTCTTGACACTTCTAATAGCTTTTCATGCAGTTTTCCCAAGGGAACTAACCAATCTACAATCAAATCTAGCATGTGACTCACAAGAAACATTGTCCATGAAATTAAAGGCCAATGTTTTTTTTTTTTTTTCTTCAATCTTATTTCCTTTCTTACTGACCACATATTAGACCATTGACATCCTGACCATCAAATTGGAGTTGTGTAGTTCTTTTCACTGATATTTGTTACATAAATGGTAGTAGTTCATCCTAGTGTTCAATGGCCAACGTTCAACAGATGTTCAGACTTGCAGAGCCGCCAAACCTGTCAACCTGAAACATTTCCGTTTTGGCCCGGCGCTCTGAGACTTCCTGACAGCAGACTGGGTCCGTTCCCCCTCTGCACCACGTTGCACCAGTGGAACTGGGTGTTCTGCATCTGTAATTTACATGTAATTACACTTTTTCTTCACACTCTATTTGCGCAGAGAAATTACAAATGACACTGTGCTTCAGTAATTTACCATGAAAGCATGTGATGTCTTTTTGTGAACGAGCATTGAAAAGCGGCAGCACTATGGAACCTCCTCAGAGTGGAGAGACCCCTTTTAAAGCCAACAGGAGGATATATCATATTGGGAGGGTGTAATTAACTATTTAATTTAATTTATAATTGAGATGTGTTCATCTGATGGTCGCCCCAGAGCCATTCATTTCCCTCTGGTTATTAGAACTGATTATAATCGATTTGAAAGAGCTAATGTTTCTCTTCTGAAGTGCAAAGCTGAATAATGGCTGAATAATAATTCATATCAAAGGAGCTAGATAGATAGAGTGTAATAGGGGGTAATTTAAGGTGCTTGGTATTAAAAAATGGAAGTAATATACCATAACCCCTCTTTATCCCAACTCCTGTGTGAACTTCCCTTATTAACCTTTATTGACCCTCTACTAAAGCCTGAGCAAGGTTATCATTCATACTGGTAATCTTCGCGGATACTGCAGTATAGAACTTGAGCCAGTTTAAAACAGTGTGTGTTCATCAGTGAAGTACAAACCTCTAGTGACCCATCAGGGGAATTTAGGGGGCAATTTTAGTGCATCAGCATACATTTGCTAGCCTGACATGACCTGGGATGTAAGTATGGGAGAAAGAAATAGCCTATCTTGGAGCTGTAGGTGTGAAGTTTAACCATTGACCAATGAGTTGACCCATCAGACTGATCCACTTGTATGAAGTCTAGACAGACAGAGAGAGAGAGAGAGAGAGAGAGAAAATATTGTCCATGTTATATTTGAAGAGAAGGTTTTGCTGTCTGTATTATTGTCCCAATAATTCAAACTCCATTCTCCCACATCTTGGGCAAATGATCCAACATGTGAGCTCCAGCCGTCTGCTGTTATGAGACATAACGGTTTAACAGGCGTCATCAAAACGCCACATAGAAGCATCCAGTAATTCACATCGCGTTTGACACCAGAGCGCAGAAATAACTATGATGAAACATAATAGCACAGTCATTTTGTTCAGTTATTTTGGCTGTAAACACTGTATCACGATACCTACAGTCTCAAGTGTTTTGAAATTGAACTGCTATTTTATCAGCCCAACCTGTCCTGTCAAAGTGCATCATACTGTCTCACCGTCTGTTTATTGGTACTTTTAGCGTGTGTGTGTGTGTGTGGGGGGGGTGCACTTGATGTGATAGCTTAGGTGTTTTCGCACTTGTCTTTCCAGGTGACGGTAAAAAACTTTCACAACAGCAATAATTAAATTTATTGTAATGACAAAGTGAGGAGATGACCTCCACTTTTTTGCAGCAGCCAGGCAGATGCAGCATTACGGCTCTGGCAGCTCATAGGCCTCGATACAGGCGCGCTTGTTCTCACATGATGTGTCGACCACAATGAACAGACAAATGGTGAAGCTGATTTTCAGACCAAAAAAGAACATGGCAGCTTCAATTGATCAAATGAGTAAAAACAAACTGTGAATCTTCTGTTCGGTGTGTGCATCAGCATTTACAGTTGCCCCTATTCCCAGTCATGTCTATGAAAATTCCCCAATTTGTTACATTTTGCCACCTTTGTTCATAATATCAGCATTACAACATATTTAAAATGTAAATTTTCTTATTCATTAGCGCAGATAGCAGGGTGGGACACATCTGGTAAACTAGCAGGGGAGCTTTAACACTTCTTACACATGAGGTGTTGTTTGTTCCCCATTACCAGAATGTCCTGCTTTCACATTGCCAGACTCTGCATTCAGATAAACCACAAAATGGTAATGGGTTTAGACCAGAAGATTAAAAATTTACCAAATTCTTATGTTTTTTTCCTTACAATTGTTGCCATTGCTGTTGTTGTGGTATTAAAACATTACACTCGTGGTTTTACAATGACCGATCACGTAGTTCAAGTAATTCACGAGGTATGAAAGCAGAACAAAGCTGTATTTAAAGCCATGAGCCAGGCAAGTTTTTAAGGAAAACAGGAAGATGAACGCACTTAGCCCCCCTCTCCCCTCCCTCCTCTACCGCCCATCCTCCCTCCTGCTCCAGTCGAGTTTACCTCAATTAGTCAGTTTGCATTGAAAACAAATCTACCTTCTACTTTTTGTTCAATTTGCATTTTCTGACATAAAATGAAGAAAAATCCAAAGCTTCCCTCAGAGAAATAGCCTGTATCTGCTCAAATTTGTCAAGTCAAGCAGTGTGGAGCGATGGAGAGACACCAGATCCCTGCAGTGCTGAACAGACTCAGAGGACAGTCAGGGAGTCTTCATGCACTCCCAGTGAAACCAGCTCCGTCTCGCACAGCCTATCAGCTGAGCAGATCAGACCCGCCGGGAAAAAGACAAACTGGCCTCACTAATGCTGAATTAGTAGTCCAAATAATAAAACTATTCCTGGAGCCAACAAAAAGCTTGCAAACAAGCAACTCTCTCACTGTCTCTCTTTCTCTCTATTGCCGCTTTGTGTGTGCGACCGCCAGCAACAACAACACTGGCAGACTGACTGAGGAACTCAAACAAACTTCTCATGCTTCTCATCTGAGTTGAATTGAGAAAAGCCAGTCAAGTTATTTCCTGTTGAATATGTTTTCTCCATGACTATAGGCATACTATTAAAACATCCGAATAGTATTGGACAAAATCAGAAGGAACAAATGTTCATTAAAAACACAATATTCTTGCTTTGCTGAATATGGTATTTGGATTCAGGAACATCCCTATCTCCTCCATATGTCTACTGTAACATGTATGCTTGTGTGACCTTTGGACACTGCTGCCTTTCACAGTGAGAGCTGGTTAATTTACAATTACAGCATTTAGCAGTATGGCATTAATCCAACATGTTTACAGACACAATATCCTTTGTCATTACATCAAGTAAAAAATAGTCCCTCACCTGTTCTAATAGGCAGGGGTTGTTTTCAGTCCACACTTTTTGTTAATGACTTACACATTTCCCCACCAATATCTTGTTTATATGTGCCGCCATGCAACATATACCACCATCTTGCACAAAAATGTGTAATTTTACGTTCACTAAATGCAGTGTCATCTCCGGCTGTTACTGCACTTCAAATCCAATGCAAATCTTGGCCACATTGTACTTATTTATGTTCCAAACAGAATGTATTGACACTTTACTGAATTTCATTTTTTACGTTAAACCTTTGGTGTGAGTCCACTGCAAGCCTGGGGTCGGATCCAGTTTTCTGCTCTCAGTGTGGCGCATCAATCCTACAGCAATGTCAGAGTTGTAGTATTGTGGCGTATGACATGTGAGCTCGCTGTGCTCTGCAATACAGCGAGTGAATCACACCTTCTGATGCCACATCCATCTGCCACTGCTTGTCCTCAGGGTGCCGTCCGGGGGTAACACCGGGCCTCTTCATCAGCTTGTGTAGCTGTGGATGGAGGAACTGGGAGGAAAAAATGAAAATGTTGACAGCAGATTAGCGCTGTCGTGGGGTTTGTGCAACGGCTCGTACAAGAGGGACATGAAGAATGAGACATTTGGCACGCGAGGAAAGTTCTAGGGTGGTTTAATTGTTGTATTATGTAACATACAACTGCAGTTGTACACTGCAACAGTTTGTACCTTCTAGTTAAGAGCAGCCTAGGGTCTTGAGAGTCGTTGGGAGATTTAGGTGAAAGACCTCAATTAAGACCTCAGCCATTTGAAAAGCCCTAAGGCCCTGTACAATCAGTGCTACTGCAGAATGTGATGTTTTAAAGAAAATCAAATAGCACCCCTGCCTTGTGAAACACTAATGGCTTACTAAGTAGATCCTCATAAAAATGTGCCAGCTTTATGCTAATTATCAGTCTGCTTGCTAGATGGTGGTTGTATTGTCCACAGGTTGGTGCTATAGACATCTGTCTGAGAGGACTGCCAGTAACACTGCCCTCCAAAGACAATGAGAGTAGTACTGATTTATCGTACCAAGGGGTGAATGCAATTCCAGTATTTGGCACAAAGCTTGAATCAAAACTGTCAGCAAAAGGATTTACTGAGATGATATATGCTAATTCTGTGCATTTCTTTAATTTATACTAACTTTAATTCATTTGTTTCCTTACCAGAAATACAAAAAAGTAGTCAAGCATTAAAGACATTTCCGAAGATTATACTTATATATTTTCAGATTTTTTTTTACAATTAGAAACACTTTTGCACAATGCAGGTGGCACCAGCTGTGCAGAGTTCTCACTGTTTTCATGAGTGTGACGTGCAAGGCACTCCACAGTAACAACACTGCAGTGTGCAAAACCTGCAGCTTGGTATTTTTGATTTATTCATACATTTATTGGGACTCTGACCGCCATGACACACACACACACACACACACACACACACACACACACACGCACGTACGTCACCACTGACTTATTCTCAGCGACAGCCCATGTGACAGCCAATCATAAAAATCGACATATTATTTAAGCATTACATATTTTAAAGCCACCCTGATTATCCAGCTTGTGTGCGCAGCCTGTGCAGCAAGTGAACATTTTCCCCAGCAGAACTAGTGGCACATAATGCAAATTTCTTTGGCGAATGCATAAGGTTATTCATAAAACTCACCTGCAGGATTAGCGTGAAATTATGGGCTGAGGCTGTCACAGGAGAGTGTTTTCTTATTCATAAGTGTGATTTATGGGGTCAGTCTAAATATGCCATCTGACTAGAGCAGGTGGTATTTTTGTGCCATAGTGTGTTATATGAAATGCTTATGGAACATGCAAATGATCAAAAGAGGGAGGTGGTGCAGCAAAAAGGATAAAACTGATCCGGTAATTGTTGAATAAACTGTGACCGTTTCAGCCCCTAAACTCACAGGCAGGTGAGTTTTATGAATAACTCTTGATGTTTTTTATTTTTTATTTTTTTATTTATTTATTTTTTTTTAATTGCCACTGCTTTAATATGCTAGGAAAAATATGACAAACTCCCCATAATATCTAGATGGCATAGATAATACATAATGTTATGACAATAGAAGATCTAACACGCAGGTCTAAAAGTAGGATGACTGATTTCTGTACAATATGGGCACCTTTCTTTCAGTAGTCTACTTATTTAAGTCAAGTCAGTTTTATTTATATAGCACATTTCATAAACAGGAAAAACAACAGTGACAATATAAAATATACAATCCAAAATACATAGAAAACGGTGAATGAAATGAAACAACCCCCACAACACACAGAACAGAGCACACAGATGCGCATGCACACACACACACACACACACCAATGGCGTAGCCACGGGTGTGCCAGGGTGTGCCTGTGCCACCCAAAAATCTGATGCAGAATGAATTTTTAGTCATAGCCTTACTAAAACGTTTTGTTCGAAACGTAGGCTATTATGGTATACTTATAATAATTTTAAATTTTAAAATAAATTCTAAATTATTTTCATTAAAAAAAACCAACATCCACCGTCATGCACAGCCTGCCTACTAATCAAATTTAGTAGCTGTTGACCTGTGACCTCAGTGAGGATCACGGGAAACTAGCAGTGTAAGTAAACAATGCAACGCCTGCAGCTAATGCTAGAATAGAGCCGCTAGGCTAGTTTATCAAAATGAAACAGAGCTCGCTGTTTAACTTCTTCAAAAAACCACCAGCCGGACACAAGGCCTACAACAGCTGAGGAGGATGTTTCTCCATCACCCTCCCCCTCAACAAGTGCGACTCCTTCGGCACCGGCGGATACAACACCAACTGATTTGTGCATATGACCCCGAAATAGCCTTGATGAGCTTCCAAGAAATGCAAAAATGACGAGCCCTGACATTCAAAACGATCTCCTTGAAACTGCAGCATCGCTTCTCCGACGAAAAATCAAAGCGGAATCACATGCACAGTCTGACACCTACTATGCAATTTTTGCTGACGAATACAAAGACCTCTCGAAGAAGGAACTCATTGCTGTCTGTGTGAGGTACTTTCACAATGGCAATCTGAGAGAGAGAGAGCTGTCGGATTTGTTGCAACAGAGGATATGACATCTTCTGGCATCGCTAACAAAATTTTGGAAGTACTGGAATCGCTGCAGCTGGACCCTGAATTGTGTGTGGGTTTCAGTTTTGACGGGGCGTCAGTCATGTCAGGTGGGAAAGCTGGGGTGCAAGGGCTGCTCAAAAATCTTTCCTCCATGCAGTGTATCTACATTGCCACTCGCACCACTTGAATCTCGTGCTGTCGACACCTTCGAAAGTGTCTCCTGCTGTGGCCACTTTTCTTGATGTTTGAAATTCACTGCACCATTTCATGACTGGAGCCAACAGATGCGCACGATTTCTACACATCCAAAAAGAGCTTCACCCCGACAGACCCTGTCTTGAGCTTGTGCGTTCCACGGATATTAGATGGAGTTCAAAATCTGAGTCTGTCAGTCGAGTTTTGACTTTATATGACGTCATATTAGAAACACTGAGTGAGTTTGCAGAAGGCTCTGGCCAGACCGAAATAGACGCAGAGTCTCTCTTGCTACAAATGCAGACCAAGAGATTCATCTTTCTCCTTGTGGCATTTTCTAAGCTGTTCAGTGCCAGTGATTTTGCGACAAAAGGCCTACAGTCCCCATGTGTTTTGGTGACTGATTGCATCCACATGATTGAGGGCCTCAAAGAAACTTTTGATACATTTAGGAATAACTCGGGTGGGGAATTTGAGAGAATCATCGGGCTTACTGATGACGTCATGAAGAAAAATGATGTGCAGAACTGGGACGCTGCGGGCGCTCGTAACGGGAAATTACCTTCCAGGTTTGCTGATTCGCATGTGACCTCTACAGTGGGCAGGTCTGCGCCCATTAGGAGTGACATGGATTTGCATTCATTGTGGATTTAGATTCTTGACAGACAGTGTGACTCCTACGGAATAATGAAGGCTGCTGCCTCCCTGCTGCCCACGTCAGACTTGTTTGGCCAGAGGGAAATACTACAGGCTCCAAGCAAGCATTATGGACTTGGAGTGGAAGGGCCTGAACTAACAGAATTTGGGCAACTGATCAAACGAAAGGTGAATGGGAGTCGCTCGTACCCGTCCCTAATTGAAGTCTTAGACTCATGTGATAAAGACGCATTCCCCAACATGAACAGTTTACTTCGTGTTTTGATCACATTGCCTGTTACAAGCTGTTCCGTGGGACGCCTGTTCTCAACAGTCAACAGGATAAAATCCAGCTGCAGAGCAACCATGCTCACAGGAAGACTAAATAGCCTCTCGTTGCTGGCGTTTGAAAGGGAACTTACAGAGACTTTGGAGTCTAATGAAATAATTGAGTCATTTAAAACCAAGCCACGCCGTCTTGTCCTTTAAGCTGTCAACTTGCACAGGTAGGCTGTGTCCCAATAAAGTTTCACGTAAATGTAATTTGGGGGAATGCTGTGTAGATTGTAGTCTTGCCTAGTTATCTGTTCTATTGTAGGTCTATTTTGTTTTATTTGATAAGTATGTAAAGAATGATTGCACTGTGACATTTAAAATAACAATCAAAGAATGGACTGTACAATGACTAAAGCAGTTTTTATAGCCTACTGTATTATGGCTATGTTGTAGGCAAGCCTATATGGAGAGTAATCGATGGTTATATTTTTGTGGAGGTGCACATCAGTCTAGCCCACTCTGTGTTGTAGAGAAAATTAGATGTGGCACACCCAGTTTTTCTGATGCACACTCACAGTCTTTTTTCTGGCTACACTACTGACACACACACACACACACACACATACACATGCACACACACAGCCTGCATGAGTCTGACTGAGACACAAAACGTCTAACCTTAGAAATAGTTTTAAACTGATAAAAAGCTGTTCTGAAGATGATGTTGACATGACACTGAAAATTAAGGTCAACCAAAATAACACCGTTTCTCAGAGACAGGAAATGTAGATAAGCAGACATTTCCTATGTGCTTTTGCACCTATAGCACCAGAACTTCTGTCTGTTGATTGAGCTGCAGAAAGTTTTGGGACATCCAACGGTTAATGTCATCAATGCAGTCAAGCAGTTTTTTCGCAGAGATTTTCGCAAGATTATCTGGGGATAAAGAGATATAAAGTTGAGTGTTGTGTCGTTTGCGTAGGAATGGCAAATCGTTTTTCCACATAACAGAACCGAGTGGGAGCATGTAACTGTAGAACAGCTCCGGGCCAAGAACTTATTATATCAACTTTACGAGACATGAGAAAATGTTCTGCTTTGTTAAGAATGAGGCAGACCAATTCACAACGGGGCCTTCCCAATTTTTAAGCCTTGTTATTAAGATGGTATGACCGAATGCAACAACACTAAAACAGAGAGCCTGTGAGCATCACTGTTGACTCCGAGGTCATTTACCGCTTTGACAAGTGCTGTTTTGGGACTGTGATTGGCATGAAAACCAGATTGGAAGAGATCATACAGATTATTTAGAGATAAGTAAGGACTTGCTTGTAAACAACCTTTTCAAGGATTTTACTGAGGAAGGGAAGATTAGAGATTTGCCTGTAATTGTTAATTATGGATGCATCTAGTCTGCTCTTCTTTAACAGAGGTTTGATAATCGCAGATTTATGAGAACTGGGGAAAATACCAAACTCGAGGGTGGCGTTGACATTTTCAAAATGTCATTAAAAAGGCAGTTAAAAACACATTTAAAAAGGTTTTGTGTGGAGTGGATAAAGAGAACAGGTGGATGATTTGAGCTGCTGTACTACCTCTTCAAGATCTTTGGAGCTGACCATAGTGAAATTAGAGAAACAATACATGTTGCCCTCAGTGGTACAGTGATGCAGTGGAAGAGATAGATCAGAACTGTCATGATGGCAAGAAGTTTTAATATTATGTCTAATGTGTGTGATGTCATGAAAGGAAGTAGCAAATTCTTCACATTTTGTGGCAGAGATGAGTTCACTTGAGATGGAGAGTGAGGGATTAAGTCGTTTTTGTTGTCATATATAATCTTTGAGAAAAATTGATTGTCTTAATTTCTAAATTGTAGTCACTAAGTGTATCTTTATAGAAGTTTGGTCTTACACCATTTACATTCAGCCTTCCTGCAAGGTTTTTTAAACTTGCCTACTTTTTCCCCATTTCTCCAAGGTGCTTTTTGTTTCCCGGACAGAGATTTTGTTTTTATTGGGGCAATGTTGGCACTGATCTGCTTCAAAGTAGAGTTAAAATGATCCACCATGGTATCACAAGATGACACTGTGGGCAATGTTAACTTAGTGTAGTTACAGATAAACAAGTCTGGCGCCCGGGGATGACTGCATGGTCTTGTAACACTCTTCTCGACTGTGTTTGGACAGCTCAGGAGGCAAAGACACTTAAAAATAACACATAAATTATCCACTGAGCATCACTTCTTCAGCGACCTACGAGAGGCAGAGGACTTGTTGATGAGTCTGGAGAGTCAACATCCCGCACAGCCTGCACTGATGATGGATGGAAACAATACGCGAGAACAGCGCACAACTGGAGCAGCACAGCCTCGGAGTACTGAGGATGCAGATCCTATCTCCGCATATCCTAGCTCCTATCTCCCTGGCGGCTGAGCCAGCGATCCTAAACTGAACGTTTTACAAGGTAACCTCTTCACTGTACTGCAGAAGGACATAAACGTACAATGTTTCCATGTAATTGAACGATTAGCAGGCCCGTAAGATAGTTGTTTTTTGTTTGTTTTTTAATCGCTTTGGTCCGATCGCAAATGCTTACTAAGTTGTATTGCGCCTCTCTCTTTTTTAGGCCTGCCACTTTTTTTTGTTGTTGTTGCTGTTTTTGTTGTTATCATCTTGTGAGGTAGTCGAATATATTTTTGGCAGAGCTAACTGCTGTGGTAAAACGGGCATGACATATAAGTGGACAAGGACTAATCTAATATTGGGGTAAATAAACTATATGTTGTTTGACTGAACACTAAATGAGCAGATGGGAGTATCGGAGAAGTGGGTTTGGTTGTATTAAGGCGGTGGGGAGGAGGGGCGCCACCAATCATGTTAATGGACCTAAAATGTTTATTTTTTGTCCCTTTATGCTACTCCAGGTGAGTTGCTTAGGGGATGTTTTGTATTTTGGTTTTGTTTGTTTGCTTTTTCTTTTGTTGAGTGTGTTTTGTACCATTCTAAGCCAAAGGACACAGTATATAAATGCTTAGGGAACTGTGGACGACCCTGGTTTCATAGGGAAGCTGGTGAACATACTGTCAGAGATGGGTGATTACCCTACAGTGATTGGTGGAGATTTTAATTCTACATTGGATTTAATTGATTGCAGTAATCCTTCCGTAGTCCGTCAAACAAGGACTGCGTCAGCGCTGAGTGGGTTGTGTCAAGATATGGGTTTAATAGACATTTGGAGGCTTCTAAACCCAACAGCAAGAGACTACACCTTCTATTCGGCACCCCATAACTCTTTTTCTAGAATAGACTTTTTTCTTACATCAAAGCAAGTAATCAAATCTGTGCTCTCAAGAACTATAAAAACATGATATCAGATCATGCTCCTATTTCTTAAGTTAAACCCCACAGGCCTACAGCAAGTGAATAAGTCCTCAAGGTAGAAACTCAACTCGAGCCTTCTGTTAGATTGCCAATTTAAAGAACAAATAAGAGACCAGCTAACCTTGTTCAAAGAGACAAACAACACCACAGCAATATCTAGGGGCCTGTTTTGGGAAACGGCTAAGGCTTTCCTACGAGGGCACATAATTCAGTATGTCTATAAGAAAAAAGCTACTATGAAAAAACAGACAGAACTAGAAGCTAAAAGCAGAGAGGTTGAGACAATGTTCAAGACTACTTTATGCCCTGCAGATTTGAGGACCCTAACACAATTAAAATATGAACTAAATATCATCTTGACACAAAAAGCAGAATATTTATTATTTAGAGCACGTCATAAGCAATTTGAAGAAGGAGAGAAGGCGGGAAAATTTCTTGCTAGCTATATTAAACAGAAGGAAACAGCCAGTGTGATCTCTGCGGTTAGGAATAGTGAGGGTGACCTAGTGTGTGAAACTGTACATATCAACCAAGCCTTCAAGGAGTATTATGAGAAACTATATCACTCAGAAGTACATGTAGCTGATGAAGTAACACTACACTTCTTAAAGAAAGCAAACTTACCATCTCTGTCTAAGGACCAACAGGAAATGTTGGATAGCCCATTGACTATGCAGGAGATCACAGACGCAATTAAAGAACTGCTGACAGGTAAAGCCCCCGGTTTGGATGGATTTACTTCTGAATTTTATAAAGAATTCCATATGGAGTTAGTGCCTCTACTTTATGATATGTATAACGAAGCCTTGATCAGTGGGTCACTCCCCTTAACACTATGGCAGGCTTTGATATCACTGATACCTAAGAAGGGGAAGGACCCTTCTGACTGTAGGAATTTTCGTCCCATATCATTAATGAATGTTGATTCCAAAATCCTGTCAAAAATACTGGCCAATAGAATGGAAAAAGTTGTAACCTCAGTTGTTCATTCCGACCAGTCTGGCTTTATGAAGAATCGCAACTCCTCAGATAATGTTAGACGGTTCATTAACATCATGTGGAACCAGTCCAATGTTGACACACCCTCGGCTGCAATTTCGTTAGATGCTGAAAAAGCATATGATAGAGTGGAGTGGCAATACTTATTTCTGACCCTTAAAATGTTTGGTTTTGGGGATAGGTTAATTAAATGGGTTAAAATTATTTACCGTACACCCACTGCAGCTGTTCTAACAAATGGCATTATTTCATCACACTTTGAGCTATACAGAGGAACAAGGCAAGGCTGCCCCCTATCACCCTTATTATTTGCAGTATCGCTGGAACCACTTGCGGTAGCAATAAGAGGCCTAGCTGACTTCCCAGGAATCTGCAGTAGTGGGGGCGGGCACAAGATTATGTTATATGCAGACGACATACTTTTGTTTGTAACAAACCCGCAAACATCCTTGCCAGCATTACTTGGAGTTATAGAATCATTCTCTCAAGTATCAGGTTATAAAGTAAACTGGACCAAGTCGGAGGCCCTTCCTCTCACACAATACTGTCCGACAACTCTTTTCCCAAAATAATTCTGAAAGATTTGGTGAAGGTAAATATGGACCCTCTCATTAAGAAGTTGGAGAGTGACATCGACAGATGGCTACTACTAGGATTGTTACTATGGGGTAAAGCAAATCTTTTGAAAATGACAGTGGTCCCAAAATTCAATTATTTGTTGCAGATGCTGCCAGTTAAAATAACATCAAACTACTTCAACTCATTTTAAAGGTTATGCAACAAGCTATTGTGGAATAATAAAAAAGGTTAAAATTATGGAAGCTACAGAGGCCAGTGGACCAGGGGGACTGGGGATACCTAATTTACTGCTGTATCACTATGCCTTCTGTTTGAGACACATAGCTCAATGGTCTCTCCCCCCAGAGAGAGCTCCCCCTTGGGATGACCTTGAAAGAGCAATCTGTGACCCTCCTCCCCCTATGAGTTACCTATCAACAAAGTGCCAAACCGATGTATCTAACCATCCCATAATTTCACATCTTCAATGGGTCTGGAAGAAAATGGCCTATCTCTTCCACTTTGATCCATATACAAATTCAAAATCTGTACTATGGAACAACCCCAAACTAAAAATCAATAAGAAACTATTCCTATGGCCAAAAATGGTTCAGGCAGGGATTTTGATCTTAGGGGACCTTTATGATGGTGATCGCCTTCTAACTTTTGAGGAATTACAGACTAGATTTCACCTTCCACCCTCTGAGTTTTGGAGGTACAAATTAAGCATCTAACTTGCATAGTAATCGGTACAGCGTCTGGCCCACAAGAGGTACCTTTTTCTAAAAAGTTAGCTGAAGTATTTGGGAAAAGTCATGAAACATCCAAATATTACTCCACCCTATTGCAACAAGTATATGGAAGTAGGACTGAACTAAAAATTGTATGGGAAGCAGATTTGGGAATAAGTTTTACACAAGAAGAGTGGTCCAACATACTACATAATATCAGAAAGCTGTCCAGAGAACTAAAAACTAAACTAGTGCAAATTAAGATTTTGAACAGAGTGTACTGTACAATAATAAGGGATAGAGAGAACAAAGTGGCTACAGAGAATGCTGAACTTGTGTACTAAGGTTAGCGGAGTGACAACGTACTATGATATCACCAACTTGTCAATCATGAAATCATAGACTATATGACTGTGTTTTTGTTTTTTTGTTTTTCATCATCATTATTATTATTATTATTATTATTATTATTATTATTATTATTATTATATTTTTTTGTCTTTTTTTTGTTAGTTGGTCTTGTTTTGTTTTGTTTTTTTGTTTTTTTTTCTCCTTGTTATGTTGTACAAAAGAAATGCATGGAATTCATGATAGATGCATGATGTAACATAATACTTAATAATATAATACTTTCAATTTTCAATTTTCAAATAACACATAAATATGATCAGAGATTGCAACGTCCAGGATAGCAGTTACAGCGATTTCAAGACCTTTGGAGATAACCAAGCCTTTGTGGTTAGGCCCAGAGGCATGCTGTGAGAGGTCAAATATCTCAAGCAAAGTGATAAATTGTTTAGTATCTGAGTCAGTGGGACTATCAGTAAAGACACTAGAAATTACAATGCAATCAAAGTCTGTAGAAAGTTTAGATAGCAACTTGGAAAATTCATCTAAGAAACCGTTCTTAAAGTTAGGAAGATGGTGCACAGTGAGCAATAAAACAGGAGACACACATTTCAAAACCAAGGCTAGGTATTCAATAGTTCAGAAGCCTCCAAAGGAGACAGACCTACAGATAAGCTTGTCTGCATACAAAGCAGCTACGCCTCCTTCTGGCCTTACACTGTGGAAAAAGTTAACAATTGGGGGTGATGATTTGATCAGTTGTCTAACAAAGTCTCAGTGAGCAGAATACAATCTAATTTGTGTGTGCATGTGAAATCACTAACCATGAAAGTCTTGTTGGTTGACAATGTAACGTGAAGAAGTGCCAGTTGTACTGGGCATAGAGAAACACTGGTAATGGAATCAGAGCATGCTTAAAATGGATAGGGTTGTTTATATTAACTGCACCATGGCAGTGTTGGGATCCTTACTGGAAATTAAGTTTATTGCATTACTTTTACCTAGAACAAATGTACTAGGCTTACATGCGTTCATCAGGCCACAAGACCACATTACCAGCAGAAGGAGTCAAAATAATGACAGACACAGGCAGAAAGAAGTAACACTTGGTGCTATTGTGGATTAAGAAAAAAGTAAAGTCCTTAGGTTCATAGGTGCTCAATGACCCAGATCTGTAGAAAACCACTGAGATACTAGCACTAAGAATGAGAACCTCCAGTGGGTAGAAAGTAAAGTCTTGAACTCTATCCACAATGTCCAGGCACTCTAAATCCAATAAGGAGGGAAGAGGCTTAAAGGATAAGGCTGGTGTTTTTTAATGCATTGCTTACCGTCAACAAATCCTATGAAAATAACAAAATCAGCAATGATTTTCTTTTGCCAACAAATCTCGTCCATGTAGCCAATGAACAGTGTTGGGCAAGTTACTGAAAATTTGTAATTAGTTACAGTTACTAGTTACTTCTCTCAAAAAGTAATTGAATTACTTTACCAGTTACTGCATAATAAAAGTAATTAGTTACTAGGGAAAGTAACTTTTGCGTTACTTTTAAATGTCTGCTTCAATTCTCTTATTACACATAGCTATATTATTTTAGTGTTGCTGTGGCACAGTGTGGGACAAGACAACTGTCAAATTTGATCTATCATTGTACCCATTATCACTATGATGAAAAGTAAGTAGTGGAACAATAAAACACAATAGATATGTTTTGATAGGCGTATTTATTGTAGCCTCGACAGGCCTTCAAATCAAGCATTAGTACACTGTGTGGGCTAAGTTATCGGACCGGTAGCAGTGTTGCCAACTCTTTTCCAAGGAAAGTAGCTATTGGCTGCTCAGAAATTCGCTAGAAGTCGCCAGATGATGTCATATGATAATTTGCATATCAATATATAATGCTGCACTTGTTATGCATGCTGCGACGTAGCCTGTTTTAATATAAGTGCTGACTCCGCCCACCCGGGCCAGTTTCGGCGTACGCCGGTAACAATTACAAGTGGACCCTATCCTACAGTCGCTGCTCTCAGCAGAGGGAGGGAGCCACGCGCTGTGATCATCAGACCTCTCTGGATTAGACAAGCAAGTAGAGAAAACCGACATCAGCCATACCAATTTATTGCCAAATGCTTTGGGATTCAACACATTAACATTGCAAAAAGTCACCAGATTTGTTCCTAGTCGCTTTTGAGAAATAAAGTCGCCAGGGAGGTTGGTAATCTTTTGATTCACTTGCGCCACCGTAAAGTCGGTTGATCATGAACCAGATAATCCAGTAATGAGTAATGAGCTCATTTAAATTTCAGTAATTGTAATTGCGTTATTAATTTGAAAAAGTAATTAGTTACACATACTAGTTACTGCCAAAAGTAGTGGAATTACAGTAACGCTTAGTTACTTTGTAACGCGTTATTCCCAACACTGCCAATCAAGCCATGTCCCAGCAGCCATGGAACGCCATTGTATTAAAAAAACAATTAAAAATACGTCAAAGAGCCATGCCGTTGCTCTAGGCAGCATATTTCATCATTGCGATGCACCGGGCCAGCCGACTTTTTCCTCAAACAACTTAATAAGCCGGCTGTAAACACGTTTGCGATCTCAGGAAAGTAGTTCTGTAGCACCGAAAATAGTCCCCGACGTAATGAAGAATTTGTTCCCATTTGAATTTGATTTGGTAATAATTATAACAGCCTGACTTTTCGTGGTAACAGTTAGTGATTTTTAAAATTGAAACTATGTCTTTGTGAGCTGTATTTCAAGGTTTTTAGCTTACAATTGGAGCCAATGACTTCCGGATTGACGGCTAAAAATGGTACGTGGGAAGTCAGAAAGTAACAGGAGTAGAGCAAACGCGTTGTTGATTTAGTTATTTTCATAGGATTTGTTGACGGTAAGCAATGCATTAAAAAACACCAGCCTTATCCTTTAAAGCTTTGAATCTAGACTTTATGACTTAGAACCAACGTGTTTCGACTCTAAGGTCTTCATCAAGTCATCAGGGCAAGAAGCTTTCTATTAAGGTTTTTTTGTAAAGTTTCAAGGTAAAGATTAAGTTAAAAGTTACTTTCTGAGTCATATTTACCACTTTGTTGGTTCATTCATTTGCATTCTATTCGTAATCCCAGTGTTTCCCACATGACTTGAAGGCAGGAGCAGACTAAGGGAATCTTTCATAGATAGTGCGCCAATAAAGAGGTTAAAGAGGCTAAACAATGTAATGCAAGGAACGAGTCTTCGTTTGACAGTCCAGACCCCTTACATGGTGTGTGACAGTCTAAATGTGACCTTACAAGGTAACTTAAAGCACCAATATGACTGTGAGAAAAAGTATGGATCAGAATTACTGTTGTGATCTATGTTACTGCTATTCAGATAACAGGAGGTGGTTAGTTACCTTGTGGGTGCATGGACTGTCTCAGTTATGTCTTGAATATTGAGAGTCCACAATCAGAGCACAGTCCATGTTTGAAAAGAGCATCCACGCACCACCGTGGTTAGGACCCATCTCTCTTGTAGTAATCACGGTGGTTCCAAATCGAAAGAGATCGAAATTGTCAATGACATCCAGTTGGAGGTTCCTGCGCTCCATTTTGAGCCAGCCGTGAAGAGGAAAGAGTCTGGTGAAACGGATATAGCCAAGGCCTAAAGTGGGAGTTGGGCCCGAGATCAGGACCCGCCAGAGGATGTCTGAAGTTCTCCTTTAACACCTTATCTGCTGTTTTCTGGTTCCAATCCAACCTATGTAGACGACGATGTTAGTGCACTCCGGCTGGCGTTCGACAACAGGTGCAACAGGTACTTGCAACTTGCAACAGGTGCTTGCTGCAGCATGTCAGCAGCAAGTACCTCTAACCCTAACATCCCTCACAATAGAGCGCACGAGGACGAGAGTAGACGATGGAGGTGGAGCCATGGATCCGTTGGCCATGGATCCGGCCAGATCGTGGCAGCCGAGGTCTAGGACAGAGGTCATCAGCATTAGCACCAGAGGCAGAAGCAGCAGAACAACATTCTAGCAGTCAGCAGTCTGTATACACGACAAAAGGGAAAAATACAACTGGCACAGATTGTAAAAAGAACACTCACTGAATGATGAAATGAAAAGTAAAAAGACAATATCAGCGTTTAGCAGTGCTGTGGCTTTCCAGCAGCTGCATATGGAGCCTCTTCAAGCCACATGCAGACGATTGTCAAGAACGGGTCCTATCAGGTATAGTTCTTAAAGGAATGGCTATAACAGAGAAGTTCAACAAAATGATACGTAATGATATGATAACAGTCTATAATTTCTGCTTGATTTTTTTTGCCTTGGGATTGTTTGTTGCTGAGATTCTGTTGACTTTATTGGAATTGAATGTTTTTGTGTGCCTTGTTTTGTGGCCATTGTTAGTTGTGTTTGTGGAACGGAAAAAAAGTGGAAAGCACAATAAAGGTGTTTTGCAAAAGTGAAAAAAAAAAGCCACCGCTGTGTCTGTATGGCGTGCATTATTCTGCTGTTTGCTCGCATATTGTGATTTCCGTGTCTCTCAACCTACTAAGCTGTGGCCTAATTGGAGCATTTGAATGTGAGACAGCCTCTGGTCTGGCACTGCCAGCCTCTGCAGCCATCTGTCTGTGGAGTGTAGCAGCATTTCATTGATGGCTGAGACTCAGACACCCATTCTTTCAGCGGCGCAGTGATGAACGGTGCTGTGCTCCTTGAAATGGCAGTCATTCTTTGCTATATTTCATAGTTACGCCATACCATGGGTTTATTGAGGATGGCTGTCTGCCGCTATCATAGTGCCGCTAGCCCTGTCTCCGCCCCGTCTGTCTTTCTCCTGAGGAAATAAATCTAACGTACCTCTTGAGAATTCTGTATTGGAAATGGAGCAGCGGCCGCACACACATATTATCGCCTTTGATTGGGTTCCTCCTGACCCATTTTCATGTGTTCGCTCGTTCTCTGGCCCTCCCTAATAAATACTGAATGTTTATGGAAATGGGAGGTTAGTGTGCTGGAGATACATTCCCAAAAGGAGTGCATATTTCTTTATGTAAGCATCAAGTTTGTAAAGCAAAGTTCTATGTTTTGTATCTTGTTTTCTTTCTTTTTTTTTATCAGATTTTCTTCTTCTTCTTGCATCCAAGTGATTTTCTGGCTTTAGTCTCACCTGGGCAACACTTCTGTTTTTCTCTGTATTTATCTTTGAATCTCTCACATTTCCAAGTTGGGCCCATTGGATCCGTTCCTTGAGCTTCAGTGGCATTGTTTACCCTCTCACTACGTTTGGCTCATATTTGAAGGCTGTGCTGGAGCAAAGCCCCAGATGTGGCTGCAACCTTGCCTTCAGCCTCAGGGTGGGATTGGAGTGCAGCAACCTGCATCACTAGGGTTCTCATTTGATTTCTGCCGGATCCTCACACTTCATCTTTTATTTTTTTACTAATGCTAAAAAAACAAAACACAGACAGATGATTAATATTAAATACACACCACTGAAAACTTCTAACATCACACATCTTTTGTAACACAGAGGGTGAAAAAAAAATGTAAATCCTCACATTTGTCATTTTGAGTTTTGGCTAATTGCATTTTCTACTATTTTGGATGAAATATTCATGCAGGTAATTCATTTGCTGTTGGAATTTAATGTCCCCCAATGTATTAAACTGGAGCCATACTGGGACAATCAATAATAATCATGGCATTCTGAATGTGTTTAAAACCTTAGGGAGGGGAATCCTTCTGTTAAGGTGTGTGTGTGTGTGTGTGTGTGTGTGTGTGTGTGTGTGTGTGTGTGTGTGTGTGTGTGTGTGTAACTGTATGTGTGTGTGTGCTGGAGTTTTAGGCAGTTCCAGGACATACTGAGTGATGGGCTGTTAGCCCCCTACCGTTAATTGATGAAACACAAGGACATAGCAAACAGTCGTACTCTGTGACTGTGTGTGTGTGTGTGTGTGTGTGAGAGAGAGAGAGAGAGAGCGTGTGCGAGGGAGTCATATTTTATGGGAAATGGTATAGATACATCTGTATGAGTTATCTCATAAAGTATGCTTCTTAGCATGTGCTGTGTTTTGCAGCCACATTGACAGAATATATATTTCCCACCTTCAGGTAATATCCTAATGGTCTCAGTGCCCTTCTGCTATTTTGGTTTTGTTGCTGTGACACTGGAAACATCAGGGGTTTGTGTTAATTGGGTACTAAGGGGTGCGGGACCATTGAACTGAAGTCCTTGAAAACTCCTTCTGAAAACACACCGAGGGCACTATCAGCAAGATGCTGCCACACTTCTGTATATGTGTGTATTTGTGAGTGTCTGCATGTGTGTGTGTGCGTGCGTGTGTGTGGATGTACCAAATTCCAGAGTGACGTCTCTGCAGTGTCCCAGAAAAAGCTTGTATCTTTAAAAAGTCAGCTTCCCAGAAATCCTAGGTCTCATTTTTGTCTCAGTGATGCCAGTTCTTTTCTCATTTAAACATGCCATTAGTAGCACAAATGGCAACATTAGAGATGCAAGACTGGCGGCTCAATGCCATTAGGGGGATGGCCACTTTAAAATGGCTGAGCAATTTGTCTAGTTTATTCAGTTAACCAGTGAGGCTCTTGTTTGCAATCCAATTGTGAGTGTGAGTGTGTTCATGGCCGCATGATTGTATGTTCCAGTGCTCCAGTGTTTCAGTGTCGCTACATGTTTCAATGGGTTTGAATGAGCCAGCCAGCTATCGACTCTGACCCGGGATTAACTCATCAAATGACTTGGAATAAAGCACTCAGACTCTTTTAGCAAAGCCTGCCACATAAATGAGAGCCTTCAAGGACTCAATTAAGTTCGGCGAAGTGACAGTTCCCCCTTAGATTTCCACCTTTATATCCAATTTATTTTCTAGTGGGCTCTTCTTCAGTTTGCAGAATGTACAAGTGCATACTGGGGGAAGAAATGACAGGCGCTATTTGATTGGGATGTGAGGCGTTCTATGATGTCAAACATGTCAGGTTGGCGAAAGCAGGCGTTTTTAATGTATGGACTCGTCTTAACAGCCAAAGGATATCACTGAGTTTGTTCTCAGCATCTGGTGAACTCTGGAAGTAGACTTGAAGACTCCCGAGATTGGATGAGACCATCGCTTCCCTGATTTTCTTCCAATCTGCAGAAGGCTACCTTTAGAGTTCCAAGAGGCAGAACAAGAGGCAAGATCTCCAGACTTCACCAAAAGCAATCTAACTGTGAAAAAAGCCTTTCACAATTCAACAAGTCAGTTTCCAATTGCGCATACACTGCTCCACTCTTCCTTTGAGATCCTCTGACTGTTGTTCTACCAAATGAAAATGAAAGTCCCAACACCCCACCTCAGTGTACACATATATATACACATCCCACACACACACACACAAACGCCTCTCAATCCCCTCAGCCTCACCCTCGGTTTGACTCCCGATTCCCTTCTTCACAAGTTGTTTGTCTGCGGAAAGCAGCTGGCGACGCTTATTCCCACAGCGCGAGACAGATTTACTTGACTCTCCCTCTTCATTCAATAAAAGCGACAATCATCCTCCTCTCGGCCGCGACCCCGCAGACGGGAGGAGGCACCTCGACGTGGGGCGGCGAGGCAGAGAGAGACGGAGCGGCGAGGCGGGGGAACAGAGGGATTTGGAGCGGGGGGCGAGGCGAGGCGGGAGGACGGCGGGTTTGTTTGCGGAGAGGGGCTCGGCGGAGCGTCGAGGATTCTTGCTGAGAGAGGCCCTTTGGCGGGGCGACCGGCAGGCGCGGTGTTTGGCAGGCCACGGGAGGCTGGTGTACGGGACTAATGCGGCAGACACAAAGCCCGCGATCAATCATGTTTAGCAGCCAACAACTCCGCTGGCAGAACACCCGGGCCGACTCGGGAGCCGGAGTGCTGAGGCAAAACAAGCCAGTCAAAGTGCTGGTGTCTTTCTGCTGCTGCGTTTGCGTGTGTGTGTGTGTGTGTGTGTGGTCTGTCTGTCTGTCTGGGTGGGTGCCCAGATTTGAATGTAGTAAGTCTGTGTTTGACTATGATTGCTTGTCTACCTCTGTATGCGTGTCTATTTTAATGTATAAGGGAGTCTGTAAGTGTACGTTTGTGTGAATAGACTCTGTGTGTGTGTGTGTGTTTGTTTATGTGCATGTACAAGCCTCAATATAGCACATTTCCAGCTGTCACTAGAGGTGCGTACAGTTTCTTGTCTTTGTATCTTTTTTTGGAGGCGATAAGCTCAAAGAGCCATTTCGCTTTGAGTGAGTCGTTTCAGAGGCGAGACGTCGCTCTCGCAAACGGCTGACGCGTTTTCATGTGACTCTCGGCATTAGCGGGGACGTCTTTGTCTCTCTGACTGCCATCGTCCCCCCCCCCCCCCCCCATCCCCCCTTCCCCTCCTGGCAGAACGGAGGGAAGATGATGGAAGGGAGAGAAGCGCGATTCAGATCGGTGAGGTGTAGCGTTCTGAGGCGCGCGCCGTGTTCTGGCGCCCGGGAATCGACTTGACGCTTTGATATCAACGCACAGTCGCAGGCTGTCAAAAGCCCCGCCGACGGGGAAATAACACAAAGGGATTTTCATGCCGAACACCAACAAGGTTGTGCTTTTTAGCCTTTTCAATTTCCAGCTATTGGAACGACGCCTGAAACAAAATGGCTCACTTTGATTTCATAAGTTGCATTCACGATCCCCGCAGGTCTTTGTAAAAGTTGAAATATTTTCAGTCGGAAGTCAGAAATCTGGGTTTTCCGATGGTGACACGAGATATGTTCGTGTTTAATAAATGATCAGATATAATAAAAAAACAAAGCCCTCTCTATCAGTTATGTGGTTCTTGAGACGCTCTGACTGATTGGTCACGGTTTTTGATAAGTGTGATGTTTCTCAGAGTTACAAGAACTGTAATGTAGTTTCAGAGAGTTTGCCCCCAACACTGCAGTACATTAAGCAAAAAGCTGACCAGAGGAAGTTTTACTGCATTACTGCTGTGCCACAGTACAATCACAAATTTTCTATTTTGCTGCTCTTCAGCTAACTTTCACCTCCAGTAGTCACAAGATAAGTTTTTGGCTCTCAGCATCTCAAAGTTAGATGCAGCTGACTTACGGACATGGAAATGGAAAAAAAAAAAAAAGTTTCTATAAAAGATCGAAGGAGATACGGAGTTAGAATTGACTCTAACAGCGCTCGGAAAATTGGTTCTAATCTTTTCCTTTTCTAAGTGAGGGGGGAATGGGGCAGTGTTGCAAAGCTGTTCCGGCTCGCCTCTCTCTGGAGTTTGCAGAAGTGTTGACAGTGCTTTCTCACAAAAAAAATTCCCCCAGTGGGGTAGATGCTAACTCGCTTCAAGTGATTTGGCTTAGGTTGTTCGTTTTCGCGGAGCATCTCTCATGGCGTGCTCATGACGAAGACAGTGGAAGAGAGGCTTGTGGTGGTTTGTATAGCAAAGTGCGCTTAGACGACGGGCTTCTCCCTTAAAGGAATAGTTCATCCAAAAATGAAAATTCTGTCATCATCTCCTCACCCTCATGCCAGCTGAAACACAGGTGAAGTTTGTCCATATAACACACAGGGAGGTTGCCAGCACAACTCCATAGCAGCCTTCTCCAAAACAAATGAAGTCAGTGGGGACCAGTTCTTCAGAGTTCCAAAAAGACCTACAGTATATTTACACCCTGACATGAATAAAACTCTGTGATAAACACTGATTCCTTGTAATTTTAGGGCATGAAGATGGTCAAATTGAAAGAAATTGAATATCAGCACAAAAATATTGGTATCGGTATCGGCCTTCAAAAATCAATATTGGTCGAAGCCTGGTTTCTGGATCCACTAGAGCCAACTACAGCTGATTGATTTGCAACAAATAATGGTATATAGGTCTTTCTATTCACAGTGTGATTGTTTGGCTGTTTTTGTTTTGGAACTCTAAAGAACAGGTCCCCATTGACTTCAGTTGTTTTGGAGAAGGCTGCTACCGAGTTGTGCTGCCAACCTCCCTGTGTGTTATATGGACTAACAAATTTCACCTGTGTTTCATTTGGCATGAGGGTGAGTAGATGATGACAGAATTTTCATTTTTGGGTGAACTATTCCTTTAAGGTGGATTCCGCACTTGTCTGCCAGCCAGGTCAACGCTGGCCGAGCGAGAAGCCTCACCTGCTCGTTACGAGCATCGGACAGACTCCCACAGCAGTCGCCCGAAATAGGGATAGAAAGACGGAGGCGGGGAGAGAGGGAGAACTTACCGAATGTTTCACAACAGCGCCTCACTCTCTCTCCCCGCTGATTTGCCACACAATTTAACATAGATTGGGCCCACGGGGTCACAGTCAACACAAATCAGCCATAAATCTTCCCGCATCTCACCCCCTTATGGGAAAATTCACTCCTCTCTCTCTCTCCCTCTCTGTCTCTCTCCCCGCCAACACGCCTCTCTCTTCTCCCTCCGCCGTGCCGCTCCACTCCTTCCCCTCATATCCTCCCGTATGGCGTATCTCTCTCTCTCTCTCTCTCTCTCTCTCTCTCTCTACCGTATCTCTGCTCTCTCCGCTCCCTTTCTGTTACGCTCCCTCTCTGTTTCTTTGGCTCTCGGCCGCTCTCTCTATCCCACCGGCCACCAATCTTCCAGTCTAATAGCCAGGGTGTCTGGATGTTGCCGCGGGCCGGGAGGAGGGCAGACAGCAGCTGGGGAAGGCGCAGGAGGTATCGACCCCCCCCCCCCCAGCCTCCCAAAGCAGAGGGGATTGTCAGCAGGCGGGGCGGGGCACGGCGGCTGGGGCCCCGTTACAACCCCCGTAATCCATTTAGCCGGTCTATAGACTCCAAATGAACTGATCACATGGATTAATTAACAACACTTAGAGGTGGTGGTGTAATTCTGTGTTCCTCGCAAGCAGCGTGAACAAGGAGATTTATTTCGGCGTTACGCCACAGTGTTGAATGTTGTTATTGTTTTGTTTCCCCTCCGCTTTTCCCTGTGCCGTTATGGATATTTATGTGTTTAATATGCTAAATTAGTGCGGGGGGGGGGGCTTACGCGGGAAGAAAAGACAGAGGTGGAGACAAGCCAGAAAATCCTCTAGTTGGAGTGAGAGAGAGAGAGAGGCTGTGGAGAGAAAGAGAGGGAAATGAGAAGGAGCATCTGGGGCCGGAGAGGAAAGAGAAATTGTGGATGAAACTAGAAGAGTGGACGACAGAGTGAAAGTAATAGAAATAGAGAGAGAGAGAGAGAGAGAGATAAAGAGACAGACGCACGCAGGAGAGAATGAGCGAGTGAAAACAAAGTCTGATGTGTAATGACTGTACAGTGCTTGAGTGAGCGGCTGGTTTCTGAAATGGAAACACAGTGCGAGTCGTGTTGATTTATTTCAGCCTTGCCCTGAGCACAGCGTCAGCATACTTCAGTCGGTCTCCTCTATCCACCCGCAGACCGATTTGATGTGTGTTTGGAACATGCTGTAGGTGACTTATCCTACACACCGGGGACCACACACACACACACACACACAACACACACACACACACACACACACACACACACAAACACTCCTGCTGGCCTTGCACTGAAACCCAGCTGGAGCCTCTCCCTGTTTCTCCCCCCCCCCAAAAAAAAAAACTCCCACCCACACTTTACCCTCTGCATCTATCCTTCATTCAGGCTTAGGGAAAGTTAAACAGCTAACCTTCAGCAAAGGTGGTGTGTTATCATATGTATCATATATGTGTTTGGGGAAACAGAGATGAGCAGTGTGTCTTTTGATGCTCGGACCATAATAATGATTTAATCATTAGAAGAACTCAAATGATGGTAGTAATTTTGTGTTTCAAATCTGAAAATACTTGAAAGAAATCACACGGACAGTTTATTTATCCTTGAAGAGCAACTAAGGACAGCTCTATACACCAATGTTAAACTGATGGGACTATTTGATAAGAATGTGGAAAATAAAAAAACAAAACAACTGATCCCACCAGTATGTCATACAGCCTCAGGTAAGACTAGTACGGCAACACAAATATATGCAACAACAAACTGGGCATGCTGTTCCACTCAGCCAATCCCATAATTTTAGCTTTTCATGCATGCCTTGAAATACGCTGTTGTTGTTTTCCTCCTCACACACATGCCTTTAAATAAGCCCGTCTGGCTTTGGGAGAATTCAAACCTGAAAAATTAGCTGTTGAACCATGACAGCATATCCCATATGAGCAGAGATACTATCTGATCAACAGATTTGGAAGTTAACTTTCCTGTTTTTTTTTATTTGGCATAATGTCGGCTTTTGTTTGTTCCAAAACTTCCAAACTTGTATCCCTGCATTTATTATTAAGCTGTATTTTGATGTGTTTTTTACCCATCTTGTTTGGGTAATGGTGTGCACCAACACCTCTGTGCTCGTGTGAAAAAGACATCAATAACAGTTTCACTCTTCTCTGTAAATAATGACTTCATGAGAATAAGATAGAATTAATTTCTTTCAATGGCACTTTCCGGAGTCATTAAGATATGGATGTGAGCTTTTTGTGTAAATTATGGTAGTTAATCTCAAATAGGCTCCTCATAATCTATACAGTAAATTGTAGAGGCCAGTTTTAGAGGCAATATTTTCCTGTTAATATAGCTTTCCTGGTGTCCTAGTTTGTCCTTGCACCCGGTCCTCGTAAACCAAGTTTTATGACTCCACAGGGCAGTGTAGATAAAAGTAGGCCAGGCATCTGACTTAGGTCACCAAGTTTTTAAAAATCCCCTTTGCTAGTTTTCTGCGATTGATTTAGCTTGTCCAATATAATTGTTCACTTCACTATTCCCCATCCATGTATCCCTCTGAATGTGCTCAGCCATCTCTGATCGTCCGCTGAATGAGCAAGAGCCAGGGTTTGATCTCTGGCTGCAGAACAGCTGCATCTTTGATTTCTCCATCTCCGCTTCCCCATTGTCTCCATCAAGAGAATCTATCAGCAGATTGAGTGCACTCTGCCTGAAAACCAAACTCACAGTACTCAAAAACAAATGGACGTGACAAGACTGTGCTGCTCTTTTGGCTTAGCAAATTCTGCCTTCTACTACACCTCTCCATCAACACTGAGGCCTCAGAGACTCCTGCCTTGGCTTGGGCTGATATTTGATAATATTAATATTTGATAATATCATATATCACAATATTATGATAGTAAGATCAAATGTATAGCCTAGAAATTTAATGGAATTTAGAAGAAATAAAATGAAATACAAAAAAAGAACAATTAAAAAACTGAAAAAAACCTAAAAAAAAAAATTTAAAATAAAAAAAATCCTCTGCGATAATATCGTATATCGCGATATTTTGGAGGGACAGCATTGCGATATTCAATTTTGGATATCTCCCAATCCTGCCTAGACCAGCAAGAGTCTTGGTGTGATTCTAGACAAGCACCTATCACGTGAATGTCATGAAGCCGAGACCCGATCCCCGCAGGTTTTTACTCTCTACAGCATCCGTCAAATCAGCTCTTTCCTCAACAGGGACTCTTGAACTTTAATCATCTCTCCCGTCTGGACTTCCAACTTTCCCGGCCCGGCAGCTCGATCGACCTCCCCGAATTCTCCCGTGTCGTGCCTCTCCCACCCTTCCTCCAGTGTCAAAACCCTGACGCTGGCGTTCGAGGCGGCTAATGGAGCTGCACCCCCCCCCGTACCCCCCCCAGGGCCACGACCCGGGCCCCTACGCCCCGTCCAGCACCCTGCATTCTGCCACGTCCGGCTACTTAGCTCTCCCTCCCTCCCCACCTCCCCAGTGGCGGAATGACCTTCTTGGTCCAGTCAGAGCGGGCTGAGTCACTCCCCGTTTTCTGTCGTAAGCTGAAAACTCTTCAAGTGCACCTCTCTCCGCTGACTCATATCCCCACTTCCACATCTTCCTCCTCTATGTTGCTCTCCATAAGAGCCTCGGCTAAATGCCTACCGTAAAATGCACTTTCAAAACGCCTCATAAGTGCAGTCACATATGCAACATAGCATACAGTCCAATTTATCTTGTCTCCCTCCCGTCGCACGCTGTCATTCATCCTCTTACATGTGACATGCCGCCATTAGAATAAATAGATGGCTTTGTGTGCGGACAGGGAAATTACAGATGTCAGTGTGGCAGCAGAAGACCACTGACAGACTCTCTTTTCCCAGGAAGGGCCAACAGGTTGACGCATGCTGATAGTTGGCCCTTAGTGCCATTTCTGTGTCATCTGGAGGGACAGCAAGACCTGTATATAGCAGATTTAAAAAAAAACACAAAAAAAAAACACACATGCAATTCAAAGCATTCAGACAGGCATGAAGGAAGGAACACACACACAGTCACTCTCATACACATCTTTCATATATTCATGCAGGCACACACATGGGCGTGCATGTGCAATAATTGCATTTTTTCGACATTTTTGGCCTCTTTGATCTGATTTTTAGAGCCATTTTTGTCTGTATGAAATAATACCTTTGCATTGCATATTGGCAGACAAACACTACATTTGTACCACTATGATTTGTTTTATTTTATAATATACCACACGTCCCACACTTGGTTTATATTGCTGGAAGCTGGCAGTAAGCCTTACAGAAGAGGAAGGTGCCATTTCCCCCTCTCTGTCCCCAACCAGTCTGTATTCTGCCCTTTGAATGCTGAGTTTCTTTCAGTATTCGCTGTTTTCGTTTTTTTTGATGCAGTGATTTGTGTGGGGTCGGCATTTTCCTCTACTGCTGGCTACATGGTGCCAACATTTTCTACCGTTTCAGGCTGTATACTGTAGCCGTTCCACAATAGCCAGAATGCACCAGAAGGAATTCCACGGTCATAGACTCCGACAAATCATCTACGGTGGCCCACAAGGGACAGCGGTCGCATTCATGCGAGAAGATTTGATGACACCACAAATAAAATGTGAACAGGGTGAAATGCAATAAAGGGCACTTTTAATTTCACAAGCATTTTATTAACTTTCAAGGGATTTTTTTGTCCAAGCCAATGTTCATTTCTGACCCTGGCACGCACACACTCACACACAGACGCACATTTACTGTACAAACTCATGCAGATCAAAGACATGCATGCACAGACAGACAGGGAAACTGTAAGACATGCACCCACACCCCAAACTTCATCTCATTTCCAGGTGATGCCTTTGAGTCTGGTTCAAAACTTATTTGAACACTGCAGCACAGCATCTCTGGCTGAGTGATCTGTGTGAGTGAGTGACTGACAGCCTGCCAGAGCTTCAGCGGAGACAGTGCGCCTTCTAGCCATGGGATATTCACTTAATTCAGTGCGGGCTGTGAAGATCTTTCTCTTGACAAACCTCTCCCACCCGTCTTTCTTCCCTCTGTGCAGCGTTCTTGGACCGCTGCCCATCATCTACAGCTCTATTCCATGATATTGAACTAAAAAGAAAGGGGCCATTGTTTTCAGTTCACTAACTGCCTATTTAGTGTTATCATGTTGTTCATAATCAAAAACCTACGGCTATTTTGATGCTCATTACTGAGCTTGTTTTCAACATTTTGACAAAAGGCTGCATGAACTGATTTCTGCCACCGACAATGAATACAGACATGACTCACAACTATTAATTATACAGCTTTGGGGATTGTTGCTTAGCATTTGAAACAGATTCCCTGTAAGGCCAGCTCTTTTCACCAGCCTCCCAGCCTTTGATTGCAATCATTCAACACTTACTCTCTATTTCCCCAATTTGTCTGTGAACTCTGCCACTTTATTTATCCAATCAGCGCTGAGACTGAAACCATTTGCCGTCCATTTGCCAGAGCTGACAACGTGAGAAAGTCTAAGTGATGGAAGCTGAGCAACAAACTGGAACTGAAATTGAAACTTTTATGGAGCCAAAATGCTTGGTGACCTTTAGGTTTAAACAAGGAATAAGCGTCTTTATATGAGAGGACTGTAAAAAGACAGAAATCCAAGCGAGCGTGCCAAGTGACAGCTCAGCGACCATGTCAGGAGAGCTCGGATGGTACAGATGGTCCTGAACTCTCGCTCAACTCTTGGCAGGATGCGTGGCAATTTATGGACAGACAACAGTTGTTGTGTGAATCAAACCTATTTCCTTCCTATGTTCTGGCACGGCCTCTCTAACCCTTACCACAGGGCCACCCTGCTGTCCCATTTACTGCTGAGTGTGGGGCAGGCGCCGTCCGTTTTGTTGCAGGCGGGGGTCGGCTGACCCCAAAGCACCTTTTAAGGGTGCGATCACACGCACGGTTTGTTTTGTTGGGACCCAACCAGGACCAAGTTTTTTGTATTTGGTTCATTTAGGGTCACGCTGCCCAATTACAAGTGAACCAAGGCTGGTAAATAAAAGTCAAGTGGTCTCACAAGTAGCTCATTTATTGGTTTATTTTGGTATGTTGTCATACCGCCAGGTTAGAGATTGGTGGCAGGAGGGAAGACAAAACAAATCCAATTCTAGCCCTTGTAACTAAACCTAAGCATGATGGACTTGTCTACACTCGTTGGCTGTAATTCACCTTCTTAAGAACACATGAAGAAATAGCTGAATATGAGCATCAGTTCAGACTGTGGTTTGGCTCACTGCCCTCAGTTCATTTTATTATGCTAGGCTTTCCAAAATATGTACTCATAAAACTTTGTGTTTTCTGGTTTTTCATGTTCTGAGGACTGAGACCCACATTTTCAGGCATTTTTGAATGCTGCTGTCCTCACCTGTCCAAGCAAACCCTCCAGACTGCTCTAAGTGTGCCTTAAGTTCCCATTAGCTGAGTCCCATTGGAAATGAGCCAAACGTAAAGAGGCTGTCAATCAGCGGCATGGCTTGATTAGTCCGTCACAATGGAAAACCATTTATATGCCGTGTATCGCATTGTGGCAGTAGTACAAACAGTCTGCCTGTCATGTGATAGCCGAGTGATATATTAATGTGTATATTCATGCAAATGCCGCAGTGTGAGTGACAGCATTTGAATCTACAGTAATGTGTCAGTTCGCCGCATTCTCGGTACAATGTGAGCTGAATAATGCAGAGGGCCGTATTTACTAGACCCTTAGTGCGTGCATAAACACCTGCATATGTATGTAGTATATGTTTAAGCATAAGGTGTATATTACAGTATGGGTGTGTGTCTGCAAATGTGGAAGATAGATTGATAGATGGAGAGAGACAGAGAGAGAGAGAGAGGGGGGAGAGAAACAGAGAGAGAGCAGGAGGAAGAATCTTCTCTCCATGATTAGCTGTCATGAGAGTAATGATTGATGGCTCGACCTATGAAGTTTTCTTCTCTTAATGTTTTAGTTATGTTGTTTTTCCACTGTTACTCGTGTGTGTGTGTGACTATCTGCACAGTATATCTATGTGCATGTCAGAGTAACACCCCCCCCCCCCCCCCCCCCCCCCCCTCTTCCTCATGTCACCGCTGTAGCCTTTTTTGAAAGCGGCTCCCTGTCAGTGTCTGTCTCCATGGCGATGAGGTTGAGCGACAGCAGACGACATGTGGCCATCAGGCAGACAGACAAATAGAGACAGCTCATGTTTGTGGAGAGCGAAGGTGCGTGTCAGTGTGCTGGGGTGGGTGCATGCACCTGCGTTTGTGAGTCGAGAGTGTCTTAGTGTGTGTGTGTGTGTGTGTGTGCGCACGCAAGCATTTATGTCGACAGTTTCCGAGTGTGTACTGGGTGTAACGGGTGACGGCAGTGCCATGCCTCCCCACTGAGACACGGAGCTACTGACACTGTTTACTGACAAAACATCCACAAAATGAGCAAATTTAACTCACACAGCAAGCTAAAGGGATGCCATTGTGTGTGTGTGTGTGTGTGTGTGTGTGTGTGTGTGTGTGTGTGTGTGTGTGTGTGCGCGTGTTGCATGCCTGTATCTGTCCATGTTCATGTGTGTGTTTGTCAGGACATGATTTTGTGTATCTTTGTGTTTGTATCTGTGTGTATGCATGCATACTTTGCCCATGTTAGTGTGTGTGTGCTTGCATCTGCCAATGTTCATGTGTATGTTTTTGTTAGAACGTGATTTTGTGTGTGTGTGTGGGTGTGTGTCTGTGCATGTGTGTGTGCATGCATGCATCTGTGTGTGTCTTACAATGTGATAGTATATGTTTGTGTGTGTGTTTGTCCCAGCATTCGTGTGTGTGTGTGTGTGTTTGTTTGTATGTGTGTGTACATGTGTCTGTCCACATGTATGTGTGTGTATGTGTGTGTGTGTCAGGACAAAATTGTGTGTGTGTGTGTGGTTGAACGCGAATGTGTGCGTCCATGTTTATCTGTGGGTTCGCTGGATCGTTTGCGTGCCTGTGTGTGTGTGTGTGTATGTGTGTGCGCGTTTGCCAGAAAATGATTGTCTGTGTGTGTGTGTGTGTGTGTGTGAGTGTGCGTGTGTGAGCACAAGATTTCCCTGGAAATCAAGTGATCAGTGATAACAGAGCGCTCTCTGTGTTGCCTGTCATCTTCCCCTCCTGCTGCCTCTGCCCGTGTGCCTCACTCTGGATTGAGGAGGACACTTCTGCAGATGTTGTGATGAGTTTCTGTGCCTCGTCCTCTCTCCGTCTGCCTCTCCCTCCACCTCTCTGGACCCCTTTCAATTTCTCTGTCATCCTCTTCAACCTCTAGGACCTCTCCTCTTCTCTTTCATCTCCTGCATTTTATTTCCGACCATCCCATCTCCTCCTCCTCTAATGGCTCGCTCGCTCCGGTACAAGAAAAAAAAAGATGGATGTCACCCATAGGTTTCTGAAGGGCCTTGTTGAAGCCAATAGACTGGGTTTACGAGCGCCGCCATGTTGACTTTTTCTGGAGCCAGTGCAGCCAAAGCGAGCCTGAGAGTCTACTATTGGTCCATAATCGCCGACCTGTCAATCACTAGGAAAACAACCCTGTTTTATAACCGTTATATCCCGTTAATGACACAATTATTTTGAAAATCCCCATAAGTGCACACATTAGAAGAAGTGAAATTAGCTCCCGAGACCATAACCTCTTGTCGAAAAAATCTATTGACTTTATATTTTGAGTGAGAAGTTGGGTTGTGGTCCCATTGACTTGCATGGAGTCGGGTCGGGTTTGGAGTCTTTTTGGAGCCGACCACATTGCTGGGTTAAAACACGTGGATATTTCTGAACACATCGTCTCATCACAGGAGATTCTATTATGCCAGCTTTCAAATTCTCCTCACCCCCCTCTTCCCCCTCCCTCTGTCTTTTGCCTCCATGTCCCCCCCCCAGGTGAGTGGGATCAACACGTCGATGAGCAGGAAGCGGGAGCAGCGTGTGCTCTTCATGGTGGTGATCATGGTGACCTGCTACCTGATGTGCTGGCTGCCGTACGGCATCATGGCCCTGCTGGCCACCTTCGGGCCCCCGGGCCTGGTGACGCCCGAGGCCAGCATCATCCCCTCCATCCTGGCCAAGACGAGCACGTTCATCAACCCGGTCATCTACATCTTCATGAATAAACAGGTGAGAGAGGGAGGGTCGGGGCCTTTTATCTTCCAGCGTCACAGTCTTCTCCACTGTTTTCAAGGCGATTTGATACAAGGGCGATGAGCCTGTGTTTGGCGGTCCTACCAGCTGTTATTCCGGTGTCCGCCTCCTTGACAGCGCATAATCTGAATCATGTACTTGGCATGTGTGACGAACCGTGATGAATGTGACTCTGAATGAATAAAGAGGAGGTTTGCACACCTGAATCCAGCTATTTGTGGCAGGATCATAGAAAAAAAATAAAGCTACGCAATGCAATTTCACACTGAAATAGTTGATTAATGATCATTTATTCAGTGCAACATTTTGGACTTGGAAAATTTATGATCAAATGATGATTGTTTGATGGATTTTTGTCCTTATAAATGTGGCAAGGTCCAATAATCAACCATGGAGTGACGTCAACCCTGCAATAGTAGACAGAGACAGAGTAGTCTGTCTACTATTGCAGTGCCTTGATATTTCCTCTATTTTATCCAAGTTTCCATTTCAGCATATTTCAGGTCAGGCCGGACAAATCTAATATACGTTGTAATCACCTAGACCTTCCCATTCATGTGATTCTAACCATTTCCAGGTACTTTACTGTGTTGCTTGTAAACCCAGAGGGGGTATTCACAATGTCTTGAATGCATCCATTGTTTGAAACTTGGATAATTAGGTCCAAATGAACCTTGGACCAGGCTCACTTCAGACAAGATGATAAATCACTTTGGGATTGCTTGTGAGTTGTTTTTTACTTTATTATATTTCATTTTAAGTTTCCAGTCAGAAGATGAACAATTAGAACCTCTCAAGGTCAACTAGAGCTGTTCCTACTACTATTAGCACTTCTGCTTTGACCACTATAGCTGCTGAGCTTAAAATTCAGAACGTTTTATTTTGATTATGCACCCGCCTAAAGTATTACGCCTCTGCAACGCTTATTATCTCACTCTTATTCATTAAATTCATGGTCACGCACTCTTGAAAGTTCAACATTGCAGTGAAGAGAAATGCGGTATAAATGCATGGCTGTTGAATAGAACTCTGTTACATGTTGAATGGAAAAGAGAGACAGACTTTGTAGACCGTGGACTACTGAACCAGCACCATGCAGCGCAGGCCCTTCTCATGCTCTTTTGGCCGGAGGGCCAGAGAGACGGGAGCCGGGATGAAAGCCCAGAGGCAACTGGGTTTGGGAAGCGGATCCTCACATCAGACTTGTTTCATCAGTCATTCCCCGTGCTATGCCTCTAGCGGCTGGGATGTGATGTACCAAATCTCCGAACATACAGTTGTGGCCAAAAATATAGGCACCCTTGCAATTACTTCAAATAACTCAAAATTTTATCTGAAAAAACTTGAAACTGATCAAAAAAAAATGGTTCAAGCATTATTTTAATTTCATGATCAATATTACAAATCTCTTGTTTTTGAATTAGAACTTAATACATCCTTGTAAATCCAAAAATGAATAAAAATGGCACTGACAAAATTACTGACACCCTAGACTTAATATTTGGTAGCACAGCCTTTGTTCAAAATAACTTCGGTCAAGCGCTTCCTATAACCATGTATTAGCTTCTGGCAACTCTCTACTGGCAATTTGGCCCACTCTTCTTGTGCAAACTGCTCCAGTTCTCGCACATTGGAAGGGTTCCTTCTCCCAGCAGCTACTTTCAGATCTCTCCACAGGTTTTCAATGGGATTTAGATCTGGACTCATTGCTGGCCACTCCAGGACAGTTGTTGATCCAGTCCTTGGTGCTTTTTGAAGTGTGTTTTGGGTCATTGTCATGCTGGAAAACCCATGACCTTCGACAAAGACTCAACTTTCTGACACTTCTTTCAACAGCGCTGCAATTCAATGCACCCAGTGCCAGAAGCAGCAAAGCAAACCCAAAACATCAGTGAACCACCTCCATGTTTGACTTCTCTTTGAACGCTTCACCTGGTTTTCTGTAAACATAGAGGTGACGTGCTCTACCAAAAAGTTGTACTTTGGTCTCATCTGTCCACAGAACATTCTCCCAGAAGGACTTTGGCTTGTCCAGGTGTGTTCTGGCAAAATCCAGTCTAGCTTTCTTGTGTCTCTCTTTCAGAAATGGGGTCCTTCTGGGCTTCCTACCATACAGCCCTCTTTTATTGAGTTGGCGACGGATGGTGTGGGTTGAAACCACTGTACCCTGTGCCTGAAGGTCAGCTTGAATGTGTTTGGCAGTTGATTGAGGTTCTTTCTCCACCATTCTAGAAATCCTCCTCTGTGATCTTCGATCAAGTTTTCTTTTGCGGCCACGTCCTGGGAGGTTGGCTACAGTTCCATGGGCCTTAAACTTTCTAATTACATTGCACACTGTGGATACAGGAACTCCCAAGTCTCAGGAGATGGACTTGTAGCCTTGAGATTGTTTGTGCTTGGTTATAATTTTGTGTCTGACCTGCTCAGACAATTCTCTGGTCTGCTTTCTTTTATCCACGCTCATTGCTGTACAAAGAGTGACACAACACAGCAGTATGAGCTCTTTTCTATTTTTAAGTGGTTAAATTAGTGTTTTTTATATTGTAGGCATCTGCAAGTCACCACAGGTGAGTTCAATTCCACAGTAAATGAGAAGCACCTGACTGAAATCAGATGATTTCTAACACGCCAGTAATATTGTCCAGGCCATTTTAGGACTTCTGAGGAAAAAGCGAAGATTTAATTATTTTTTTCCAGTTTTTCTGTTTTGCTCCAATACAAAGCAAAGAAATAAACATGTGGACACCAAAATATTTCGTCTTTCAACTTATTTCTAAAAGAAAATGAGAGTTTTGAAATATTGCAAGGGTGCCTATATTTTTGGCCACAACTGTATAACACCAAATAATTGATTCAAGACCAGGGGGACCCAAAGCCTTTTTATCCAAATAATTCATCACGGCAGACCTTGAAGTAGTGTCATGTATATCATGCACATCTCGCTTGTTTGTTATTTAATTCATTCCTTCCACAGACCGATGGAAACAAGAGTGTTTTTTTGTTGAATCATTCTGTCAGAGGCTTTTCATTTAGGAGTTTCGGGTGCAGCGAAGACAGAGGTTTGTGTCCAGAGCGATGCTCAAAATGGATCCAAGGTTCTCTTTGTTGAAAATAACATTAGGCTATTCACAGCAAAGTCCTGTGGTTCAATCAGAAATAATGAGATAAATTGCTAAATTGTTAGCAACCAGTACTTGTACTTTTGCAGATATGACAATGGCAGTACTAAGAATATCAGCAGTTAATGGACAAAAGCTGCAGATCAGCCAAGATGGAGCTTCAGACAGAAAACAATACAATTCTAGCAAATGAAAGAAATAATTGCCCCCCCCCCCCCCCCCCCCCCCCCCCCCCCCCCAAAAAAAAAAAGTCTTCCTGGTATTTTAGAAGAAAATCTTGCATTCCCAGTTTGGCCCCAGAAGGACAATCATATGTAGACTGAGGGCAAGTTTTGGTAAACGTTAACTTATGAAGTATTGGTTAAGTATCCTCAAAGCAATGCAAAGAGAAAAGTGCAGCAGCAACAAACGTAAACAGCTTACCTCCACAAAGGATAAACACTCCTAAATTTTTAATCTTTAGCAAATGGCCATGGTTTAAGTGGGATAATACAGCCTGAGGTCTCTGTTAAACAATATTAATGGACTCCACTTTGTGACCTTGTGGTGGTCCTTCAACAGAAAAAACCCCAAAAACAAACATGTCTTCCAAACAATTGAATAAAGATACAAATGTTGCAACTCACCCCCACTAATGGCCTTGTTGCTTTGTGCCCTTTCTGAAATTATTCATGCTCTGCAGCATCATTTAGATGCAATATTTCTGCCATCCAGATGATCAAGAGTAGGCTTATCGCAGCATTAATTCTGACTTTAACATATTGCTGTCCTTTTTACTGATGTTACTGAAGTTTTTCAGCTGATCACACAATTTTCAACTGTAATCTCTTTTCAGCATTTGAAAAAAAAAATGATACAGCTTACAAAATGATTAATAGCACACATTTTCTTAAGGATAGTTCTGTAGGCAACTTATGTCCTTGGTTGACAAATGATGATACAGTACTTTTACAGACTGGGACTCTTTATATTTTAAGAGGCAATGATGTTGAACTTCAAAATGGATATATTGTATTTTGGAAATGAATTCTTCAAATTCAACTTTATATACTTTCCTTATCAAGTTCCTGTCTCAAACTTTTTGTTCAGGACATTATCAAGTTCAGACATTGTAAGTCTTAAGATTTAAGATGTTTTGTTCTTCTTTGAAACATTGTTCATCATTATGACAAAAAAGAACAGAAGATATGATCATAGTTTTACTTGCACGGGTGTTTTCAGGAAGAATGAAAGTATCTTCTTGGATTCCTGTTGGGACCTGCATGGGCAGACTGATAGTTTTCTAAAACTCTTTCCTCAATGTAATCTGTATCATCTCTTTCTGTTCTATTAAGTGAAGCACAAAATGCTGCGTAAGGCTTTACAGACATTCACTTCAGATTCGAATGGATTTCATGGGCTGTATAGAGGCGGACTGTAAATATGAGAGAGGAAATCTTATCAAGTTATTGTCCCTAAAGCCGGTCAAGTGGAATATTTTGCTTTGCAGTTCTAACTTTCCTCTCAGAGGTACAGTGGGCGTTTCCTTGTGGAGTTGGAAATCATCATGAAATTTTGGGTCGTTCCAGATCAGGCTCTGTCCGCTGGAGGTGCGAAGGCCTCCGCTCCTGTCCTGCCTGTTTCAGTCTCACACTCCGCTCCTGCTCAAACCACTGACCTTACAGAGACCTTTTTAGCCCACTCATCATCGTCCTCATCAGTGAGTGCGAGAGAGAGAGAGACAGAGCGAGAGAGAGAGATAGAGAAAAGGGGGAGAGAGAGACACCAAATGTCCTGTATGTCATTTTCAGTCTTCAATTCCTCCCAGCCCGTTACTATGGAAACTGTGAGTTGAGGCGAGTTGAAGACTAAAAATGCTGTACAGATACAAGTAGCAGCTGGTGTGTGTTTGTCCCGTCAACGATCAGCGGACGTAACAGCCAACGGAGGAGGCCTAACTCGGCCCGCAGGACCCACAAGGCTGGGCATTATGGGTAAGTCTGGACTGAATGTGTACTTTTTTTTTGTCTGCTGAGATTACATTCTTGCTAAAAAAACGGTCGCAAATAAAAAATAAATAAATGTGTGGGAACTTAAAGGGCAAACGGGACTGATAAAACATTATTGTTGCCCCATAAACTGCATGTTCATTTGCCATCTCTCAGTGGATTTCGGCTAGTTTCCCCCAAGGCTGAGGAATAAACAGCCTTAAATTTTACATGGAGTTAATGGAGCAGAATTTTTTCCCATTTACCTTACCTCACCCATTACCATGCTTAATTAAGAATTCCACAAATTGAGAGTCTCTTCCCATGCGATCTGATTGATCAAGTGCTTCAGCATTAAATGGGAGGCACCTCTAATGAGTTCATGACAGTCAGCAGTGAACTCAGAGGCTGGTATCATGTTCAGCCGTGCCTCATCACTTTCACCTTTGAAATGTCTCATTATCATTGAACATCCAGACCATCATGCTGAGAACATTTTAAGGTATGGGACTGGTCAAAAAAATTATAAATCAATATACTATTTCATCACTCAATCCTCCAAGTTTGCATGTGCTAGTTGGTGATTCACAAACTTTGCAATAACTTTAATCACAAAATCACAAAATTGGCAAGATAGCGCTCTTAAATGTTGATTTGTCACTTTTTGTGCGCAGACAAGATTTCCTGCCAGTGACCATACCCAAACAAAATAATAACAACAATTTGGGCAAATAGGATGAATCTACAGTGTCTCAATTAGAGAGGATGGGATGCTGTTTTATAGTGTTGTATCATTTTTTGCTTGATATTTTAATACTGGATTTGGTACTGGACAGTGGATAGATGAAGTGTTTTGTTCCAAAATGAAATGTCCACTACTTGAAAAAATGACACTCTCACAAACTGATACTCTTACACAATGATTGATAGTACAAAATTTTAAATTAACTGCTACCCTTTAAAAATGACAAATTATAGTCATTTCAAAGGATAGTGGGCAATGAAAATGAAATGCTTTTTCAAGTACTTTCTTTTTATTTATTTTTTTGCTGAAATGCTTTTTCAGATCGGATGCTATTTCTTAGAGATATTAAATGATGAACTTCAGCTAATATCTTTTTTTCCCCTCAGAATATATATCATTTTAGACTAGAACCCTTCAAGCTTATGAATACACTTGTAGTGATGAAGCACCCATGATGCTAAACACAGTAACATTTTGGTTGGAGTGCCTCTTGACCAATCACAGTGCCTGTATGGCAGGCAACTATACAACTAACCGCTGTTTAATTTCATTATCAAAACGAGTATAGAATAGACTAAATAGAGCACATCTCCTCATATAATTTAATTAATTTGATTTGTAGCATTAAGAGGCATGGGCTACATTTAATGTGTATGTGTTTTACATCACAGGTAAATTAAAATGGGAACAAACCAAGCCCCCATAGATGTGTTGCTGTGGCTGCTGTGGCCAACACACTCATTTATAGCATTCATCAAAGTAGGTGACTGATGTAGAGTCAGTGAATCACTTGGGCTACAACATGCTGTCGTGCTGCTCATATTGTTTTATAGGCTACTTAATAAAAAAAAAGGATCCTGGGGGTGCAGTTGGGAATAAACTCAATCATTTCCTGTCCTCGCCTAATCGTCTTTCAGGTCATGATGCTGGTAGATAATTGCTGGTAACCAATGCTCTCTTTGAGATCAGCATTTTTTCCACTTTATGGTACAATGTCATCATTGTGTTCATTTTCATACTAATCTTCTGACAGGACAGTCAGGGCGGTTCTGCCGTTTATAAACTAGTTTTCAGAACTCCAATCAAGGCTTGACCTAAATGGAAAAGGCATTTGTGACATAATTTTGGGGGCATTTAGGCAGACTTAGTTGATAGTTGCAATGGCTTATATTATTTTTATGTGATTGGCTTTTTAATTGGAAAATCAAATATTACCCACCACAACACATATTTTAATTTACCCCTTGGCATAAACATAATACAGTGTATGCACTATTGTTACACTGCTTCCATCTATTTGTAGTAACTCATCTGTCAGACTAGATGCATATTGTACAAACATTTTCAGTGAACTAGAAGCAATAAAGGGCTAAATTAATAGTCGTAGTAGTATTGAATTAACTATTGTTCCTACTGCTATGAGTATTTGAGGCTATTGAGGCCACGGAATGCCTCAATAGCTTTTTTGCTTGTCACTCTTGTGTTTGAGCCAACCCCGCAGCATTTGTTCAAGCCTCTTAGACCAGTGAGAACTCTTGTCTTACTGAAGAGCAGGAACCATCACTGCAGATCTCTCCCACACCCATGCTCCAGAGGACACTGACATTAAGGGCTCTATTTTTTGTGACAGTGCATGGCAGATGGCATGGCTTTGCGCCATCCAAGTGGCTTTTTTGTCTTTTTTTTCTCGCCTGCGATGTGTGCATGAACAGATCCTACTCAAAAGCTCACAAACAGCTTTTTGTGGATGATATGTAGGCCAATTTGACTTTGACATAAGTTCCTCAAGCAGGAAAAAATAAGATATAACATTTTTCATTGAACTATATACACATGTGGCTGTGATGTGAATGATTGTCATCCAACATAGAACTGTCAGTGTGCGGATTGTGCAGGCAGCCGCATTCTATATAGATCTGAGGGACTGGCTGGTGGATGCTCCTTCCTGGAGCCAAACTGTCCCTGAGGTCCCTGCAACTTCTGTTACGCTCTTTGCCTAATATCATTGAATCATTTACATTGGGCAACGGTTCTCCTTGGACCAGAGCAACAGGTTAACCAAAAGTGTTATCTTCTCCCAAGCTAATTTAACATCATCAGCCTTCTGTGGCTTATTTAAGGTGCCATATATCCACAGTTATCTGGACTGTTCTGTTCCATCAGCAAATTGTCAGAGTGCCGTGGCACAGAGCGCACTGCTTTTAAAGGGAAGGAAAACAGGTAATTTGATTGGTCATGATTGAAGCCAGGCCCAACACACCTACTGATAATGTATTCCTCCTAATCCAACTGCTCCGCAGGTGCGCCATGTGCCTCTGGTCACCACATTACCAAAAATCAGTTGTCACACCCTGTGTGCTCGTGCTGTGCACCTCTGACTATTCTTTGCACCGTGCGCCATTGATTCATGAAAATAGAGCCCTAACTGCAATGTACATGGGTGACTGTGTAAATAAGGCGTAGCAGCTAGACTATGTAAAATATATTGGTCTTTTTGCTTAATTCCCCAATGAGTACAGGAGCCAACTAACTTTAATGCAACATGCATTACTTTCAGTGTAATCTTGCAAACACAGCATGGTGCATATGGAAAAGTTGTGATTCAGGCTTAGAAAATAGGGGGCCAAGGGAAGAAGAAAACTCCCCAGGATGTTCTTCCCAGGTCTGGTACCTAAACCTTTTGGTACCTTCTGAAATAATTGTGGAAAACAATTCTGTGGGAAAACACCATATTATGTGTCAAAATACACCTAGCTAAAAGTAACAAAATAACGCTGATGAAACATGTATCTTCAGCACCTGTGATGCAAACTAAGATTGCAACCGAAGCTTTGTCAAGTCCAACAGCAAAATCACTAGCTTCATGTTTGGTTTGAAGGAGACCATTTAACCAGACTGACAAGCAGAACCACAACCAGTCTGTTGTCCCGCGGGCATTTAGCCACTCCAGGAACATGGATAGATGTGTTTGCTGAAGCCTGTAAAGTTTGCGGGAATCAACCAATCTATTAGAAAGAGATTAGTGTCAATAGCTTTCCTCATCAGGGAAATTAGACCATGCTGCAGGAAATCTAGAATATACACTGTATGTAGGACTTGACTGTACTAGCTATTGGCTGCAGCATGAGGAAATTACTGATATACACATACACACACACACACACACACACACACACACACACACACACACAGTGCAGTCTTCGCCAAATGGAGAATGTGTGAGGGAATCCCAAAGGGGGCAGAGATGATTGTCATTCTGTTCACATGTTCGTGCGTGAGAATCATTATTTTTCTGGGTAAATCTCTCAGACCTATTAATTTTTATATTATGCTCCGCGGTCTGCAGATACTTCATAACATTGGGGAGTTTATTAAATCAAATTAGGTTGCATGAGTGTCAAATGAAAAAGTAGCGGGTTGACTGCTGATGCCTGTAAAGGAAGCTCAGTGCTTCTTGCTATTGACTCCCTTAATTTCGATCCCTTAAATTGGATATAACTGAAGTGCTTCAGTGTCGACAATTAAAATACTCTCAAGCCCCTGGTGACAACGCTGCAAAAGTTTTGAATATTAGTGTCACAAAGAACTCAATTAAAAGAGTAGTTCCTCTTCATTTCAGCATCTAGACCCAACTCTGCAGTCTGGATATACATAACCACTGATTGAATATGAAAAATTGCCGACCCTCTATTCTGCAATTATGTTAAATTGAGCTGGACTTTTATATGACAAACAAAAGCGATGCCTCCCTTTGCGAAAAAAAAACCAACGTGATTGAAATGCTGATGAAAGTCTCATTGTGTAGAGTCGCATAAAAGCAGAAAAAAAAACATACCGAATCCCGGCAGACAGCCTCTGCTTTAAAAAATAGATGAATGCCTCATTGTTTGAGATGACGCATGACCTTTGACCCTCCTGTCGTCATCCACAACCCATAGAGCATCAGCCCAGATCCTGGAAGCATCACCCAAACCTGATGTGACCGGTCTGAGATGACCCTCCCAGAGTCATCTCCAACCTCTCTCTCCATCCCTCTGTCATGCTTCATCCATTTATCTGTCACTCCCTCCGCCTCTCTCTCGACCTTAGTCTTGATGCCTCTATGTCTTAACCAACTTCATCCTCCATCCACCATTTGTCTACTCTCTCTCCCTCTCTCTCTCTCCCCCTCTCTTCCATCTTTCCAGTCTTCCGCAGTGTGTTGTTTGGACAGCTGAGGGGAGCAGGGAGTGTGCATCAGCACCGCAGAGGAGTGTTGATCGTCTTGTTTCTTCACACCTCCTGCTAACCTTGACTCCTGGACGACCTTATGGGCTGATGTGTGTATTTCTTATAGCTACATTGGGAGGAGAAGTTTGGGTTATGACCTGAGGCATCTCTCTCCCGGCAAGCATTTGACGGACAGTGACACGCAGGAGGTGGCCAAGTTCAACGTCAATTCAAACGTGCACAGAATTTTTACAGTTTCAAAACCATATCAGAACATCTTTGGAAACTGTTTTGAACTGATTTCACTGATTCCCTGTTTAACAAAACGATGCAGGTAGGAGCTGCTGTATAGACGACTAGGGACATCCTCTCTACTTTCAATTTGGCACTATATATTTGTTTTCAACATCGGTACAGGCCATTGTATCAACATCTGTTCAATGTCAAAATGTTTGCTGGGTCCCATCACGTTCTACTTATTCATCTTCAACCTTATCTCGACTGTCTTTCTCTCTCTCTCTCTCTCTCTCTCTCTATCTATCTATCTTCTCTTTGTCTCCCTCTCTCTCATTATCTGTCAGTGTGTATTAAACCTTGTTCAGCTTTGAAATGCTTTCAAAGTGTGCGTTTGATTAGCGCGGTATCCCCACTTCGACGAGACAGGCTGAGAAAGGGGACTTGGGTTTCATCGTCTCTTGCATCTCCTGAGAAAATGTAGTAGACTATAAGTATACATGAAACTTGTGAAGTATACTAAGTACACTACGTTTACTCAAGGGAGGCGACTTCAGAGTGCACACTGACAGGAGTTGGGGAAGGGTAATTAACTTGTGGTCTCTGTTCAAACAATGTCCTTGTGTCTGTGTGTGTGTGTGCATGTGTGTGTGCGTTCATATGTGTTTTTGTCGGTGTGGGCGTGTGTGGGAATGCCTAGAATTTAAACTATAGCCAAATGCCCTGATTGCATTGTTATGCTTTCAACCTGCTCCCGGTGTCCTCAATTATTCAGTATCTTTCTATCTGTCTATCAACAAGACTGGATACCTGGACTTTGAGCTGGGCAACACAGGAACTCTAAGTTGTGTTGAGGTTGGCGTGAAACAGGAAGATCTGCATGAGATCAGAATCCTGGGACTTCCAAATCCGTTTCTTGGAGTGAAAAATTTATCCAGGGGTCCATTCACTATTTATTCTACCTTGACAGCTGCCGTATACATTTCAATGCTTTTCCTCTGCGCCTGGGAGACAGCGCCTGTCCTTTTTTCCAGAAAGTGTTTTGATGTGTTCTGACGCAGGATTCCTGGAGCTGGTTGGAATACAATATTTGTGGGTGTGATGGATTATGTGGAAGGAATTTGTACAAGAATGTTCCAAGTTTGATAAAATGTATAAAGGACATGCTTGTCATGAAGGGAAGAAGAATTTGAATCAAGAATTTTAAATTTGATGATTTTAGCAACCCCTTGAGTCCCTTAGTGCAGTATTGACAGTGTTTTACATCACTGTCACAAAGACGACTCGCCACTTGCTAGTTGCTGCTACTGATGGAAAACGATAATGCTAGCTCACAGGCTAATGCTAGCTAACTAGGCCTGGCATTACTATTCAGCTTACTAGTTTACTAGTTTTTTTAAATACTGGATTTGTTTCAACTCATAGGCCTAGCTAATGGTGACGTTAGCGAGCTAACAGCTAATGCTACCTTGCTATTGTCTAAGGCAAGAGAGAACTTAGCGACTGCCTTTTTCCCTGGCTGTGATGTGCCAAATAATTAGGTTAGACAGCTTAATAGCTGACTGAGTAACCATGCTACCTACGCAATTGTGCATAGACTACAACCCAGAGCCACAGTGTTCTGGAAAGCACTGATTAAAAAGCTTTGGTAATAGACTTATTGTTATCACTAACCAGTAGAAAGAAAGCCACTTCAGTCTTGAACCCCTTCCTCTAGCGGAGCTCTCTCCAAAGAGTGAACGGCCATCCAAAGTTCACTCTGGTCTTCCCCGGTCCCACTCGGCTCTGTCACTCTCCTCTTCGCACTTTCTGCCTCCTCCTTCAAGGGCTTCATTTTGCATTTCATTGAAGAGGATACAGCTGTTGGGAGTGGTGTTTTTTCAAGGGTTCCACCATCTGCCATTCTGAGTAGCTTCACGCTGTTCATTCAAAGTGAGGCAGTCCTCTTCCTGGTCTGGTTGAGGGTCCTCCTTTGCACCGTAAGTCCATGCGGGTTGGTCCATCCTGCACATTTTGCAAGAAATCCTACCTGTGGACACAGAATAAACCAGTTTTCTCTGTGACGGTCTCATTTTTCCACAGCCAATATACTGCTATCAAAATTAATTTCAGAATTGAGCAAATGTTCTGCACATAGCAGCTTTAACTCCAAACTCTTAGATTTAGAACAAGCAAAGAGCCCTTCGAGACATAAAAATGACACTCTGAAATGTACAAATGAAAATCATCTGTTGTATATTCACATGAGAGAATATGTGGGTGAAAGAGATGGGACTGCAGGTCCCATCAACTAGCCGCTCTTTTTGGAAACACATTAGCAAATCACTTATCCAATTGAAAATGCAGCAATGGTCCCCACTCATGATTGAGAATGTAATTAGTTGAACATTTAATATCATTTGGGAAATTTATAAATAATTAGTGTCTCTCAGCATATTGTTCTACATGAAAAGGCAGACAACACAACAACCCCGCCGATAGAGTGGTGCTGGGGGAGGGAGGCAGGGATGGAGAGAGAGAGGAGAGCTCCAATCAGATGTAATTATTTGCAATTATCCAGGAGCTTCAGTAGAGAAAGAAAGAGACAGAGAGAAAGAGAGCTAGATGGAGCAAATTATGTGGCAAATTAATTTCCCTTGCAAGATGGGGCAACTTGAATGAACATCGCTTGTCAGACACCATTAGATTGGGCAAAATCAGGTGATATCTGTTATGGAGTTACTATTTTCTGTTGTGGAACAAGGTCCACCAACAGATTACAGCACTCCTCCTCTGCTGTCCTATTCATGATCTCTCTCCCCTCGCTCCTCTTTCATCCGTAAAGTGACGGTCTAATTTTGCAAATGTGCTTGTGCTTGCTCCAGTTCTACAGATGTTTCCAGGCCCTGCTGCGCTGCGAGGCTCCCCGGCGAGGCTCCAGCTTAAAGAGCTCCTCCAAGGTCGTCACCAAGGCGGTCCGGGGCGGGGCGGCCGCCGGTCCCCGCCACACCAATGACAACAACCTACAGGTTATGGTGGCCTCCCTGGGCCAACCGGCCACCACGGTGCCCCAACTGGACACCCCAGCAGACGGTGACGCCACCGAAGGCCCTTCCTCTGACATCGACAAACCTGCCGTGGTGTCACTAGTGGCCGAGTATAACGGCTCATGATTGGCTATAGCCAAGGATTCACAAAGCCCCCAACCAGGAAGTCATTAATAATGAGAGAGGCGGCGTTATTGAGGCTTAGAGAGCAGCAGCCTGGCGGATTTAGTGCTGCCGTTGCATCAGCTCTTCCCCAGCTAGGTGATAGACGGGTTACAAAGGGAAATCTTGGACTGCCTCCGGACTATATGAGCAGAAATCAGAGGTGGTAAACCTGCAGAAGCCGGTAGTCTGTGGTTCTGTCTCTCTGGAGGGAAAGAGTGCAAATCTGTCTGGGCTAAGAATGAGCATGTGCAGGACATTCTCCCCACGTTTTTTTTTTTTTTTTTTTTTAGAAGAAAACACCTACGAGGTGATAGCAGAGGACGTGTAAGGAAAAAATATTTCTAACATTTGGTAAGGTATTCACTCCCATGAAATGTCACGACACAAATTTCTTCAGGGTGTAGGAAGAGGGATGAGGAGTATATTTTTGTATTGATCGGTTTCTGACTGTAGCTACAAAGTGAGGTTGAAGAACCCAAGTTTTTTTTCTTCCCCTCCAGCATTTTGATGACTTCCTAGACTTCCTAGACAAGATGATAAAGACAAAAAAAAATGACTTTAGCACAATAACGAGAATGTACTGGTAACAATTTTCAAAGTATCAATCTTTTTTGTCTTTCTTCCATGTGAACTAATTTTCATTTTCTTCGTCACTTAACACTTTAACATGTTTCAGTGGTTGTCAGCTTTTATTGATATTTGATATGTAGCATTGCTCGCATGTACAGTTCCTTTTAAACCCATTGTAAATATGCAAGAATAAGTAGCTGCTTGAAGCATATGATCCAGAAATGGTGACTTTGAGGCTACAGAAATAGGTGCACATCCAAGAATGATATATATTTGGTTCCTTCAGTATTGAGTTTGCATGTGCACTCTATTCAGAGTTGGAGAAACACAGTAATAAAAGATTGTTGATTACACAGAATTTATCAATGGTAGCTATTTTCAGTGAATGTAATGTCATTGGCACAGATAATTCATTGGCTAAGGCACATTCCTCTAAAAAGAGAGCAGGTCAGTGGTACGCATAAAACCTCCCAGGGTACAGGCAAAAAAAAAAAAAAACTTCTTTAGAGAGGGGCACTAATTCATGCTCTTCTGGGACTTTTTTTGGTACAGTTTTTAAATAGGCTCCTTGTGTGGTTCCTATTCAGCGGATGGTGCACTTCCATACCTTAATTACAGCTGAGAGATCACATTTTTCTGGTCAAACCCAAAAATTCAGGGTGCTGCATGTGTCTAAAAATAATAGGAGTCACTTACTCCCCTGAATGTAGCAAGGTTATCTGGAACGAGTTACCAAACGATCCGCAGAGTCCCTCTCAATCTTTAAGAAAAGGCTAAAGACCCAGCTCTTTAGTGAACACCTTTTCACCTGATGGACAGTGTAACCACAAAAAAAAAAAAACTCTTTATCTGCCTCTATGCACTCTATGCACTCTATGCATTGCCTCGTAGCACTGCCTCATAGCACCTATGTCCTGTTGGACCAGAACTTAGCTTTACGGTACTTACTCTCATTGTTCTCTCCTGACTAGAACCTTGCTTGTGTTGTATTAAAATCTCATGTGTACGTCGCTTTGGATAAAAGGGTCTGCCAAATGGGAAATTTTAATTGTAGTACAACATGGATAGATGTGGGTACCGGCCTCTTCTGGCTACTATGTCTGGCATTTGATTGCACACATATTTGATTAACTGGCAATGCGACATGAAATGTAAAAATTCTAAAAGAAACACAAAACCCTCCCTCAATAATTTCATTGATTTTAACAAAGTTACTTGAGGCAACAAGCATCTGATAGGTGTGATGAGTTTGTTGTGTATATATATCGTTTGCCATGTGCTTGTCTGCATCTTGTTCAATTTTGACAACCGACTTGACATGCTTTGTTTGTTTGATGATTGTAGAGCTTCTAAAAGCATTGCATTGACGCTTTTCTGTCAGTAGATGTCTAAGCTATAATTGGTGTAGTACTTGGGCTAGTGATTATGGTGTTTGCACTTCTATGTGTTTCACTTTTAGGACATGAACTGTTTTCTATGTACCGTCCAGATCTTGTATACACCAGTGTACATAAGGTGATACCAAAGCTGAGGAAATTGTAATATTTTTTGAAGGGTGATGTTCAATAAACATTTTTTTTCTAAAGCAATTCACAATACTTTGCTGTCTCTTGATAAGTTTGCTTAGAAAGTGGGGTGATCAAACGTATAGGCTTAAAGAGTGCTATAGTCATGTATATAGGTATATAGCTATATACTGTATGTATATAATGTACAGTCATATTGCAAATAGTCATTAATAGTCATATGTGTATATACAGTATATTTCAATCCATAGAATCACATTCAAAATACAGCTGCACCTTGAAAAAAACGCTGATAGTGAGCAATTCCATAGCCAGGATCATAACATTAGACTGTAACTGTGATAACATCGCTTCATATGAAAGTTACCTTGAAAGAACTCTGCAAGCTGCTAATGCAATAACTACAATGTAATCAGCTTTTCAAATGGGAATATTACATTTCAGACTAAGTCAGTCCTGTGTCACAAGATAATTTTTCCATCAGAGGACCTCTATCAAGTTTGAACTAACTCCAAGAAGTTTAGCCATGCCACCCTTCAACTCCACACACACACACACAAACACACACAGACGCATGCACGCACACACAATCAAATGACTTTGGGGAGTCCAATGCCTAAATGCTCAATTCTTCCAATACCCTCTTGCCAGATGTCTTTTTTAGACTCTTTGTTTCCCTCCTTAACCCATAATTTAAATTCACACTCATTTAAGCCCTGATTTACCTAAGCATGTTAACTTATAAAAACAACTTTTTTCCAGCCACAGCCTGGGGAAGTTAGTTGCAGGGGGAGAGAAGGTTACACATTCACACACACACAGGAGCAGCCAAGTAGAAACACAGTCTGGTGTTGTTGGCCACTGAGTTGTTCCTCTGGGTTCCTCAGATTAAAGTGCCTTGTTCAAGGGCAAGCCCACAGACAAGCTGCTGAAGGAAACGTGTACAACGAAGACCTGAATATGGATCCGTGTGTGAAATCTATGTTACGGAAATTATAGTGAATTGGCTAAAATAGGGACAGTTCTCAAATGAAATATACTATTAGTGTTACTATTACTTTTCTAAATTTGATGTTTGATGAATAAAACTCAAAGGTTGTATCATATCATGAAGTGATGTGATTATATTACCCATCTGAAAACAGTCACCCATGTTTTTAGTCAACACTGTAATATTGCTAAATTATTAAAAATGCTATTACAATATCATTTCAGAATTCTACTATTTTAAATTAGATGACCTTAGAAAACCTGAATGTCTTCAATGAGACTTTGAGATAGCACAAGGATCAAACTTGATGTTTGATAAATAAAAGACAAAGCTTGTATCATATGATGAAGTGATGTGATTACATTACTCATCTAAAAGCAGTCAAATATGTAATATTTTGAAATTATTAAAAATGCTATTACAATATATATCTATATTTATACGTTTTACTATTTAGATTACTTCATTAAACTTCAATGAGACTCTGAGATGCCACAAGGCACCATAACACCCACATTTTAAAAGCATAAAGCATCGCTAACAAACCATAACAGCAGTAATGAACACTGATCTGTGGTTTTGGGAGCAAGGTGCCAGCTGTTCAAATGAAGCTGATGGGCCCAATTATTGTTATCAATCATAGATGGATCATTATTAGATTATTAGGCTTACTACGTTTGATGTGTTCGATTATTTGCTGTTGTATTCGGGGCAGTAGATATTACATTATCAGCTGCCGTGAGACAAGATGCCCTCGTTTCCAAATTTATGTCATCAGTAAGTAGAGTTACAAGAACTACACAAACTAACTCATAGGCTTATCCATAGGACATTTATAGAGTGAACTTGTCCTGGTAGAGGGACTCAAAACTGTTCTCAGCACAGATTTTAAACCTTTCAGGCCTCACTGCACCTTTAGAGAAGTTCTTCTTGTGTTTTTTGTGCGTTGTCCTTGGTCTCCGCTGTTTACTGTAAAGCCTCTGGTGAGTGCAGATAAGAGACGCCCCAATAATCAACATGGCTGTGAGACGGCATCGCGGCGTTGGACTCTATTAACCAGCAGCCCCGGGTATAATGTCTGATTAAGCAGCTGAATAGCCTTATGACACCCCGTCCTCCATCAGGGCTGGAGCAGGGATGAATGGAATCCAAATGACCCCTTTTGTCACCAATCCTCTCACCTTTAGGCAAAAATAAGAGCCAGTCAGTTGTCTTGATAAACAGCTGCTCAGGAAGGGCCTGCGTCAAAATTGATCTCCCTCTCTCTCTCACTTTCTCTCTCTCTCTCTCTCTCTAACATTCTCTCTCTCTCTCTCTCTCTCTCTCTCTGATTTTTTGCTGTGGAGAATGTCAAGGGCTCCTTGATTTGGTCAGCGGAGAGGAAAACAGATTGAGGAAATAAAACGCTGGGTTTAACAGAAAGTTTACAGCTCAGTTATGTGTAGGAATCTAACTTTTCATTTTATTTCCAGAGGTTAGAGACATGACTTACATGCCTATGTTTTGCTGTATCAGCAGACCTTTTTTTTTTACTGTTAGAGATTAGAGGGATACAGCAGCGTTTATTAGCTAAACCGTAGAGAAAGACATCAAGCTCGAACAACCGGAGCAAAGTTAAAAACATTAAATAATAAAAGGATCCATAGTAGCAATCTGGTGCAGCACTCTCGCCTATTAAAAACACATTCTTTCCAGTAAGATTACACACTTGATGTTTTAGTCACAAGGACGAGTTTTTATGGACAGCAGTGTTCCTATTTGCATAATTTATGCAGGGATTTTGATTAGTCACAAAAATCAGCTTAAACAAGCACAAACAACAGTCATCTACAGCATCGACAACAAGAGGGGTTTTTAGCAACTGCAGACACTTGCATATTTCAAGACCTTACCTGTGATCCTTTGCCTTCACACCGGTAGCAACTACATTCATCCTAGTGTCAGACGGGGGATTTGAGGAAGATGAGAAGTAAAGATAGGCAGGACATATAGCAACACTGGCACGTATTGGCAGCTGATGGGCAACTGTGACCAACTTTTCTGTGCAGGCGAAGAAGAAAACAAGGCAGCCGTAGTTAATCGGTCCGCATCGCCTCGGCCATGCAAGATGATCGGAGTCCTACCGACTAGTTTTTCAAGGTGCTTGTGGTGTGAATGCACAGTTATGCAGCAAATGAGGCATACGACACCTCTAGTCTGGGATGGCCATTCTTTTAGCATTTTCTACAAACGTGACATTGAAAGCCTGGCAGCCCACTCTGTAAGTGAGATGAGGTTATGTGCCCACCTTGGAGGAAAAGAAGAATTGGAGACTTTGCATGACAAAGGCCCGAAGGAGGCAAGGAGTTCAGCACCATAACCGTTTCCCTTCTCTGGATCGATCTGACGTGTATAATGTATGTCCATATTTATCCAATAAATTTACCAATCAGTGAGTTATCTAATCAGTCACGTAATGTTTTCCTGCAGGCTAGACGACATTTATGAAGCAGCAGAGCACTAAAGAAATCAATTTCTCTAACATCACATTGTCATGGTTCCTGCAGCGCAGGTGGTGGAGTGTTTGTCTATGGCTCCTGCCAAACAAGCCAGACTAACAACGATTGTAATATCTGGCAGGCTGCCCTGTGACCAGTGGGGCCAGCCAGCAGTCTGATGATAAAACACATTGTAAATGAGTGCAGACAGGACGGGGGATTCCACAGTTAATTGATTAATACAGTCCACGGTCACCCTAAGCTGCCCACTGTGGATTTTCGCACGGGTTTTCCAGTTAGGACCTGGCAGATGCTCTTTGTGTGTGAGGCAGGGCAGGACCAGAGCTCATTTTCTCACTGATATCTAAAGCACCTCACTTAGAATTAACTCTCCATCAGCCATTGGGATGAGTCTGACCGGATCACAATTTTGCAGCGCATCTCAGATACTGCATGTAAGGGATTTCTATATTGCAAAAAAAAAAAAACAGGTATGTTAACAGTTCATTAATATACTGTATAAGTATGCTGCTGAAAGTTCCCTAATCAACAGTGTTTAATTACTGAATATACAATAAATGGCTACAAGCACAGGCACAAAACTTACTTGGAATGACTCAAAGCTGCTAATCAGTGTCATTGTTGTATCATGAGATCTGTACACAGTGGGAGTTCTCTATGTTGGTGAAGAAAAACAACTTGACATACAATTCCTGCAATTATACAGTGATTATAATTAAATGTTTCACTAGTTATCCTTATTAGTATGTGGATATAAAGTTACTATTAGCTTAAATTACAAGGCATTGAACTGACTCATTGAAAATTTGATGCAAGGTTGCTGTTTAACTGAGTGGGATGACAGACTACAGAGAAAGTGAAGAGGGTCTTGGAGGAGTATTTAAGTCTATTGGGCTGGCTAATCTACATATAACAATTGTTCTTCTCTGGTGTTTGGGATGGTGTAATAATGAGATAAAAAGAAAGAAGAACAAATCACCTGGTGTTGAATGGAACGCCACTGTTTTATTTCTTTCTTGTTAGTTTCCAGCTTTGCACAGCATTAACAGGCTCCATTTGAATGAAATTCAATTTCCGCTCTCTTTATATAGGCCTCAAAACCAAGATAATTCTAGTAAACCCACAGCGTTACGAGGAACAGCTTTCCGGCCCAACTCCATATCAGATAGTGTGAATAATTCAATTCATAGCTATATAAAATTTGTCTGGCACAGATGTTCAGTTCGGTGGGTCTCTCTAATGTCATTGCTGTGAATTTCTCTCTGGGAAAGAGGTATGTACTGTATAGAGAAAGGTGGTGACTCCTAATGATGGAAATAGCAACCAGATTGACACTCTGTTATGCTAAAGCAGTGGTTGTCAAGCTGAGGGTCGGGACCCACCAGGGGCATTTGATACGTTCTGTGTGTTGGGTGGACATCAGGTCAGTCCTAAAATATTTAAGAGTAAGCTTGCTACTGAAATGGCCATCTGCTATTGGCTGATCTTTGATGCCAGGTAATCAGCCAATAGCAGATGGCCAGTTCAGTAGCATGCTTTTTATCATTAGATGTCAGGCTTTACACAGATTCGGGTTTGGTGTTTAGTTACTCTTCATATTCTACATATTCTTATTCTTATTCTTCTTAATATTTATACAAAACAACTGCACCAGTAGGTGAGGATGGGTGTATGACTACCGTACTGCAGCTATACCATCATGTGATACATAAACTCCCATCTTTATATGAGGATGGATTCCATACTCCCAGCTGGTGTTGTTTGAGGCAGGGCCACTGGCTGCGGCTTCAGAAGCTGCCTTTGTGGCCTGCCGTAATGTGTGATCACGATTCCCCGACTCCCTGAGTAAATTGGTAGCGGCTACACATCCGTGGCAGCCAACTTCCACAGGGCATACCCTGGTTTTCCACCACTGCTCTTCAGCGTTAGCCGCTAACTCAGTGAACCCAGGCTCCTTCCTCTCATATGCCTTGTCTAGCAGGTCCTCCCGTGGCACGGCGAGCGCTTCAAAGTAAATAGACTGCTGAGTATTGGAACCACAATACCAAAGTCAGATCTTAAGATGGTGCTGACAACGTCTGGCTTGCATGTCCCAGTCCCTCGCCTCCCGCTGCTGCCCTGACTTTAGCCTTTTTCTTGAATTGTTCACCCTCACGTACAAAGACACAGGGTTCTCTCTCTTAATAGGTAAAGAATTGATTTATGTTTGTTTATTCTCAGTTGCTGCTGCCAGGGACTTGGTTATGCCACTGAATGTATGATCCTTGTGATAGACTAAGGTTGCATCCTAACAGGATATGCTTAAGTGTTGCTGTTTTTGTGTTTGGACAGTAGAGTCTTCACTAAGCCACTGGGTGAGGTTTGGGGGGGGGGGGGGGGTGCTCTAATCAACAGCAAATCACCAAGCTTAACATCAGAATCACAGGTAGTGGGAGACTCTTGATCTCAAGGACAGATGCAGCTGGAAACAGTTTGAATGTGATATGTATGAATTGGTCTGAGTGGAACCAACTCGCATCCAACTGAGACCCTGCATATTCAGCCACACTGTACCTGACATCCAAAATTTGGATGTCAGGTACAGTGTGTACACTTGTCCGCCCACAGGATGTGACAAATCGAAACTTAAAGCATAAGTTATATAATTTGGCTCTTACATGCCTGTAGTATTTGGACCCACAAAGAATATTGACAGTCAGCTGTCGGTTGAAACAGTGAGCTCCGTTGCCTGTTGCTGCTAACAAGTGAGTGAACGAATGAGTCCAAACAGGGTTTGTCAAAATATCTCTAAAAAAACCATTTGTAGGCTCCCCAGGGGAGTTGAGAGTAAACATGACACAGTTCTGCCATTACGCACACTTTCACTGATCAGGAAGTCACTGAACTATTTTTCTCTGCCACAGGCAGCTGTGGGTGAAAGTGCGTTACTGGCAGCGTGATCTAGTTTTGCGGGCGGTCAGGTCAGACTGTGAACAGTAGAGTTTGGTAGAAGACTATCCACTGAGTAGAAATGGTGCGGCGCTGCTACTTTCCAGGCTGCAAATATAAATATGTTGGTTGGTCTCCATATCGTTTTCACAGACTGGCTTTATTGGAGATATTCTGACAAACCCCGTTTGGACTCATTGTTCGCAGCAAGAGGCAATAGAGCTCATCGTTTCAACAGACAGCTGACTCGGTAGCCAATATCGTCTGCGGGTCCAAGTCCTATAGGTATGTAAGAGACAAATTATGTATAGAACTTATCCTTTAAGAGCAAAATAAAAATACAAACTGTCTCCTGAACAGCAGTGAGCAGCGCTCTGTCCAGAGAAAGCTGGACTCACCAACATTAGATCTTTCACCTCTAACATCCCTTTGGTATCTTTGGTATAACGCATCACAGACCAGCTGTGTTGGTAAACATGAGTGTGCAGTTTACTGACATTACATCACATGATTTCTGGGTATTGAAGTTCAAACTTTTCAAACAGTTACCTCTTGCAAACGTGCAAAGCTGCCTATAGTGCAACTTTAAATGCTTACTGCTGCTTCACTGCTACCCTATCCTCAGGAGAAACTGTTGGCAGAATCCTGGAGTACTAATGCAGTATAGGTGAATTGTGGAGGAACTTTTACCCTGGATACTGTAGGAATCTGCCACAAGAATAGTGAGAGAGTAAACACTCTTGTTGTTCTCTCTGTCATTTCTCTTTCTCTTCTCATCTTTGCTTTATTCCGCATTTTGTCATTGTTTAGCGATTATGTCCAGTTTGTATCTTTGCTGCTACTCACCTCATAAGAATTCAAACCTATCCGTACACACAACAAAACAGACAGAAAACAAAGCCAAGAAAAACAAGGAGACAGACAGACTGGCAGATGTGCACACAAAGGCGTATGCCTGCACACGCATGCAAACACACACGCACGCAGACGCGCGCACACACACACACACACACACACACACATACATACATACACACACACGTCTGGTCGTCTATAATAAATAAAAATCAAAATGTTTCTCTGAAATAATGGCATTTTATGTGGGAAAGGCACTTTACCGTAGTATACAGTGGTTCCTGGACTAGTACTTCATAGTCCTTTTTTATTTGCATTATCTAAAAAACATTCAGCTACTATTTAGACAATATGGATTACCTAGGGTATCTATGACTAACTTCATCAGTGAAATGCTTGGACCATTTCACTACCATACCATATATATTTATTTGATCTATTGGAGTTCCACAATAAACACTGAACAATGATGTTTGTCTCAACATAGAACTATTACATAACCAACAAATACAGTCCCACATCGATGATAACCCATGCTACCTCATATCTATGGTCCTGATAACGACTGATAACGGCCATTTAATCGGCTGATAACATCCGAAGCGGGTGGTCCCACAGCACATACATAGAGATGAAGTAGAGGCAGGCACCATTGATGTCAATGGTAAAATTGTGTCTTTTCTGTCTCTTCATACTGAAGCTGTCATAACATCGGTTGCATTCTGACATTCAACATATTTGTCTTGTCTTTGTTGGGTAACGCTTTATTTCACAGCCCGCTAATTATGGTGTAACTAGTTTGTAATTATGTTGTACTAATAAAATAACAATGCTGTAGTTACAAGGTAACAAAACAAGAAGTCCGGGAATTAAGGGATAAAAATTTTGTAATTATGAGAGATTTATAAGGTAGTTATGGTGTAACTGTTTGTGATTACTGCATACTTCAAAAATAATTACAGGGTACAATAACGTAATTAGTGGGGACTAAACTAATGTTATTGGTGCTTAAAGGTTAATGCACTGGAAAAGGACATTGTTACAGTGCTACCCATGTTTCTATTAACTACATTGGTTGATGCAGGTTGTTCTGGAAAAAATAAATTCTACACCTGAAAACCTTAAAAGCTGAATGGAAGATTAATAACTTTTGTTTTTATTTTTTTTCTAAAGTATCCCCTCAGATATGATAGTAGGTAGTAGTAACAGGTAATAGCAATATATAGTAGTAACAAAAGTAGGTAGTAGTAAGATTAGAGTGAGCTAACTTGTGGCTTAAAACAGTGAAACTGCAATAGGAATTAGCAATTAAATAAATGTTTTCTGCATAAAAAAATACATTATCTTAATACAAATACTAAATATTCAGTTATGTGTTTTTTAATCATGTGTAGTTTATAAACCATGTACGAAGTGAGACATCTCTGTCATCAAAGTTGACTGGAGCCTGAGCTTCATCTGATGAATCATAATGCAGCTGGACACAATGCAGCAGAGTTAATAGAATTTAGAATGTCAGTGTCATAAAGACAGACTGACCTGAAGACAGACTCAGACTCACAGTTTCACCTGCACATTGAGACAGAAAACTCACGTTGCTTTCATTTGGAGAAACATCAACAATATCTGCCTTTTAGAAAGGAAAACATGGAGAGTGATTTCCATCCTGGTGAGCCACATATATTTATAATTGTATTATTTACCAGGAAAAGATTAGTACAGAGGATTTTGCTGAACAGACAAACAAGAGACAGACAGTCAGGATAGACTAGTTGTTTGTGTTGAAGGATTTGCATTTGTGTCCAGTTCTTCCTTAGTTTGATTTACATTGTAAATTCACAGTTAGATTTGTTGCTGAAACAAAACTATGATGAAAAGCATAAGAATCTGAGGAAGCAACAAGCGAAATGCGTTGTTCGCTCCTAAAGCCTATTTTTGCAAATGTTATAAGAAAAATAAAGATGTGAGTAAACTGGCAACAAAGTCTAACAGTGTGCGGCTGGATAATTCCTTTATATGGACTATGATGAAGTGTGTTGACCTTGAATGAAGCTACATCAAGTGGCCTCATGGTTATTTGATTATTAAGATGTTGCCATTGCATTTCATCCATGCAAATGGTCGCTCGACTCAACGCCCTTAATGACGATCACCATGAAAACTGCATGTTTGCGAAAGTCCTGAACAAGGAGCAATACCTTTATGCTGAAGCCTCTAGTTTCTCTGGAGTGACTGCTGAGCTCGACTGTGACCTTTCACCTCAGTCTGCTGTTGGTCTCGGCTCCAAACCTGCTTGTGGATTTGTGAGCCTCAATATATGGGAACCAATAGCCAGCACAGCTTCATCAGCATACAAACTTCTCTTGGATATGGATGAAGGACACCTTCCTCCCACAGAGAAAGAGTCTCCTCTCATGACCAAGGACACAGTGTTAGGTAATGCTGGAGCATCCATCCACCCAGCTCAGCATGTTGAGGATCAATCCAACCTGCTCCGCCTTGTTGAGGCTTCATCCCATGAGGCTCAAACTGATGACTTCAAAATCATTGAGAGATTGAGGCTGCTTCAGCACTCCCCCTTTGGTTTTGACGATGACATCCACCTGGAGAAAGTTGGAAAGAGATACCTCTATGCCCCCCCATGTGACACATCTGGATTTGTGGCTGACTGCTGCTCACCCTGTGGATCCACTCTGGGCTGCCTGGATGAGTGGGAGCCACTGGTCAAATCCCACTGTGACTTGGAGAGGGAGGGATTTGGTGAGGAGCTCCTCTACGCTTCATCACATCTCTCTAGATTTGTAGTTGACTGCTCCCCACAGCATAAGCTGACTCTGGACCAGCTTGACAAATGGGAACCTGTTGTCAGCAGCACTGATTCTCACCTGATGCAGTTCCTCTCAGTCCTCCCGGAGGAGGAGGAACTTCATCAAAAGCACATGAATGCTTCCTCATCAGTGAGTTCTACATTTATGGCTGCCTGTGCTGCACACCATGCCCCTACTCAAGATCATCTTGATGAATGGGAGCCAATCGTCAAAGCTGATTCTAAACTGATGCTGTTCCTCCAGGACTTGGAGAAGGAGGAAGAACAATGTCCTTTTATCATCAAGAGTGAAACGGTCAACCCTTGTGCACAGATTGAGGCCTCTGCTGAAAGCTCGGTCACCGTCCTGCATCAACCTGAATGTTGTGAGGGAACAGAAGTCTCTGTCCTCTCTGCTGGACCTGACAATAACTCCACCTCAGAGGAGGCTCTCCCCGTCTCTCCTGCTGAATACACCCTGATTCACCTGCTTCAGGAAGGATCAACCAACCTGCTTCAGGAGTCCCAGGCTCCGGCCATCCAGGTGGAGTTCAAAGCTCCACCAAGCCTTGTGGTTGAAACTGTAAAGGACACCAAGGATCTGTCCTGTCTGACCCTGGAAAAAACACTTCCACCCATCCAGCTGGTCAAACCTACAGGACCTCAGAGTCCCAGTGCCAAAGACGGTCTGTCAACAAAACCAAAGAAGAAGAAGCGTGGCTTCTTTTCTTGGCTATCCCGCATATTCCGGAGGAAGAACAAGAAATCTGCTGACAACATGGCTGCAACAGCAGAGACGCCGCTCCAACAGACCTGCCAGACAGAAGCAGATGAGCCAAAGCCCTGCTTGACTGCCCTCTCACCTGCAGTCCACTTCTGAACTGTCATCTTCCTTCCACTTTACACAGTTTAACAACTGAATCATTTCATTTGAATACATTTATTTGCACACCAGCTGTTACAGTGTCTTTGCAAATTTCTTAACCTGTAGCCCTAAAGCAGTGAAAGTGTAATGGAATTAGTAAATATATGTTGGCCATTAACATTTTCAATACCTCTATTACTAACAATATAATCAATATTCATTCTAAATGTGGCTGTTTTTTCACTGAGAGTCCGTTTTGCTTTTAATATACCACTTGTTTTCTGTAAAAAAAAAAGTAATTCTAGAGTAAGTTAACAGACTTAACTTAACATACAAGAGCTTTATTGAATGTAATGTACAGTATGTTGAGATGAAATATCAAATATGTCAATTTTATAATATAAAATGTAAAATAAAAACCTTCATAATCCTTTTATTAAACAAATTAGGTAATTTTGTCCCCCCTAATTACGTTATTGTACCCTGTAATTAAGTATGCAGTAATTACGAAAACAGTTACACCATAACTATCTTATAAATCTCTCATAATTACAAAATTGTTACCCGTTAATTCCTGGACTTCTTGTTTTGTTACCCTGTAACTACAGCATTGTTATTTTATTAGTACCCCATAATTACAAACTAGTTACACCATAATTAGCGGGCTGTAAAATAAACGTTGCCTGTTGTTGTTTTTGAGAAACAAATGCATAAACAGTGAAATCCACTTGCCTTAAACCATTAAAAAGCTCCTTCCCTTCATCTTGTTTCCTGGCTCAAACACCATTCTGTATACATGGAGATGACATATGGTTCCTTTAGAATAGGATTGCAGGACGTGAAAATTCACAGCTAAGGTGTGAAGATTATGAACTGTAATTAGTGCGCTGGTATGGAGAGAGGAATGAAGTGTCTATTCCCTGACTGACTGACCTGAATTCGGGTCTGACCAAGGTGCTGCAGTGATGGCACCCTGGTAAAAAAAACCATTATTATTTCTGCTTAGATCAGTGTAGAAAACCATTTAAAGGTCCAAGCTGTTGTTCAAATGATTAGATTCCATACTGCACCATGTAGCCCACACAAAACTTCTGACAAAACATCAGTGTTTAGAGTGTCGCTGTATGCCACAGTTAGTTTGACAGACTTGCGACACACTTAAGTCCAATCATATGGCTCTAATTGGAGCCGTGGGATTCGGTAAGGAGGCCAAATGGACAGTATCAGGTCATCCTTCCTGTGAAGTCAAGAAAGTCTATCTGCAAATAGATCCCACACTGAGGTTTCCCCACTGACAGGAGGCTCTTTGAGCTGCTCTTGCCTTTAAGAGATGTCTCTGAAAATCATCATCTACGTAAATCAGTGTATTTATAGCGTTACATGAAAACAATTAAAGAAATAGGTTGGAGTGGACGCTTTAATCTGTCAATGATAATAAATTCCAAATGTGTGTTATTAAGTTTGTGTTTCTTCATAACAGTTTCCATTAATTCAAATGAATGAAAGGATGAAAGAAAAAGTAAAAGACAAGCTCAATGATCCACTGTGGGAGGGACATTCAAATGTATGTGCTCTCCAGTAGCACCTCAAGAAGAGGTCTGGCATTTGAAGACAGAGGAAACAATTCAAACAAAAATACGTTGAAAAGGTAGAAAAAAAGTGAGGCAGCTTTCTTTGTGTGCGTGTCACAGTGATTTATGTTGAGGTCACACTGTCTCTGTAATCGTCCACAAGCACGGGCCAAGCTTGATTATAGAATTTAATTAGTTAGACAGTGGCTGATGGGAATTAACGGAGGAAAGTGACAAAAATGGGAGGTTATTATGCATGGCCATGTTAATTGTCCCATCCAGTATTATAGAAATCCAAGAGTGAGGAGGGAAATTAAACTCCAATTAAACTTGGAAAATATGACGTCTTTCCCCCCATCATAACCCCTCCCCACCCTCCGAGAAATTGGATGGATGGATGGATGGATGGTAGATCAAAAGATGAACAGGCTAAGAGACAGATGGATGGTGAATGGATGGAGGATAATGGCAATATGAGCAAAATATCTGATATTGTAATAAAGTGGTGGGCTCCTTTGAAATAGAGGGTGAAGACAGAGTGAAAATGGAACAGCACAAAAGATAATTGACCACCCGCTGTGAGAAGGTGAGATTTTTTTCTTTGTCAGGCGGCTACAAGTTCTTCAGAGGAGCACCTTAACTACAGGGGCCCAAAAGTGAAATTTCATCATGGCATTTGGGAGCAGTTTGGCGGTTTATGCATTCATGTTTCTAAAATAGTAATGCTCATTGTATTCAAATTTTTTGGCACTGTTGTATAAAATTAATTTGCATTGCAAAGTTACTTTTACTGAAGGGGGTTGTTCAGAGATTATTATGGTGGCCCCAGCAGATGGTCCAAATACTGGATCTGTATTTCAGGTTTACAGTCTCATTGAAACTACAGAATTGCATGCTTGTGTGTGTGTGTGTGTGTGTGTGTGTGTGTGTGTGTGTGTGTGTGTGTGTGTGTGTGTTTGTGCATGATGTTTGTGTTTATGGCTTGAATTGACAATGCATAAATAGTACAACTGTTAAGATTAACAGCATATTTGCCTCTGGGAGTCGAGACACAAGTCTTGAGTCAATGGACTCTTGTTGTCATTTTATTGAAATTCATACAGACACACACACACGCACACGCACACACACACACACACCAAAACAACAATCAGAACCCAAACAATTTCATGGTTCATAAAATTCAATTTCCAAGTTTACAGTTTGGCTATTCAACAAGAAATAGAACTAAACGGGGGGGGCATGTGTAGCACCATATGTCTAAACATTATTCATTCAATTGTTTTGAATTGTTTACCAAATATGTATCAAACTTTGGTGGCAGCAGGAAATCTCCACATACAAGGTAAAAGGTAAAGACGTTGTACTATCACAAATCATGACTTTTTTTTCTTATGTAACAATAAAAGCTCAGATAGAAGCCATACGCCGCACGACTCTAACCAAATACAACAGCCAGGCACTGCAGGTAAGTCGATGAGCAGTTCTTTGGAAGCTAAAATGGGTCGGCGCAAAGATAGATAAGGTGCCTGATTGCTATGTTTGCGTGGAAATGGCAGGGCAAATCACTTTTCCTTTCTCTGCACCAAATTGCCCACTTTTTCACTTCTCCTCTGCATTTTGCATTTACTCTAACTGTGTGTTCCCTCGATATGGAATAACCATCTTCCCCCCGAAATGATTTTTTTCCTTTACATTTTCATTTAAACAGTTGCTCTTACTTCACATATGCAGCACTTACCACTTGGCTGTCAGCTGCCCCCTAAGTGTTACACTGTTTTCTTTCTGTTGTTGGATCTTGGAACTTGGTCTGCAGATGCCGCATGTTTCTGAGTGGACTTTTGTAACTTGCTTAGTATGAAAAATTGCTTTGTTGAATGTGATATTTAAACACTGAGAGGCGTCGGGAGGTTAGCAAGACTATCATGAAGTCACGCAGGAGGTCAGACTGTGCATAGCCCTGCAGAGATGGAAGAGGTATTGAAGCACTGATGCACAACCAGGGCCTGCAGATAATTCATCAAGCAAGGTGGATAACCTGTCTTCCCCTCTCCCCCCTGTCACAGCCAGGCACACATCACTCCAGAGGATGACTCACCACAATCGGCTCAATAACTGTATCAGTTTTGAAGGGCACACATCAACCATGCCAGAAACAACAAGAAGGGCACTCGGAGAGGGCAGACCTCCGCCAAGGTTCGTGCTATTATTGCTTGTTCGTGAGTCGGATGCGGATCCGCTCCAAAGTTTAATGGGTTCTTCCTACACCCTTCCACGAAGTTTCATGAAAATCGGGCCAGTAGTTTTTCCGTAATCCTGCTAACAGACAAACAAACAAACGGCACTGAAAACATAACAAGAAGCCAAAATGTACAGAATATTTAGAGGATGTCAGGGGGAGATTAAGATATTGCATTACATTTTTAATCTAAATGTCCAGTGATTGTGGCCTTTCCAAACACCTGGGATGTCATTCAGCAATTGTGAAAGGATGCAGGTGATTATGATTTGATTGCATTTTCTGGTACAGCACTACAACATGGAAATCACATAGTAAAGCACTAGTATATCAAGTGCAAGCATACTACATACTCCTGGCTTCTCTCCATTGGCTCCCTGTTTGGTTTAGAATCGATTCTGAGATTTTACTGATCACTTTTAAAGCACGTTTGGGTCTGGCTCCAAGCTACATAACAGATATGTTGACCCCATATGAGCCCTTCTGGCTGTTCCAAAGTCTAGACTTAAAACTAAAGGTGACCGTGCCTTTTCCATCAGGGCCCCTCAGCTTTGGAACGACCTGCCTGAGGAGATTAGGCTAGCAGAATCAGTGACTTCTTTTAAATCACTTCTTAAAACCCATTTTTATAGACTGGCTTTTATGTGATGTCGTCTTTTTATCTTTTATCGGCTTTTTATTGTCTCTTTATCATCTTTTTATCATCTTTCTATTGTCTTTTTTACGTCTTTTATCTTTTATCTTAACGCTATCTTAATTTGATCTTACTTTTATTCTATTATTTTATTTATTTTGGTTTTCATCCTATGATTATACCACTATTTACTTGAATGTTTACTCTTTTCCACCTCTGTCCTATGAATTTAATCCCTGTTTATTATTGTGTTATTGCCTTTTAAATTCATAATTTGAGTATTCTGCTTTTATTTTGTCTGTCGAAGCACTTTGTAAACTCTGTTTTTAAAGGTGCTATATAAATAAAGTTATTATTAATATTATTATTATTATTATTATTATTATTATTATTATTATTATTATTAATATTAATATTAATATTAATATTAATATTAATATTAATATTACAAGGCTCCAAAATCAGCCTCCTGTCAATCACAGATCACCATCTTGATGACATCACCAATTCCATTCTCTTGATATTATCCTTCGGTGACAGTTGGTTATGCTCACAAATGTTATAATAATAATAGTAATAATACATTTTATTTATATAGCGCTTTCTCAATTACTCAAAGGACTGTGCAGCATAAAAACAGCATTAGAAAACAGCATTAAAAGAAAACATTTATAAAAAAAAAAATTATATATGCTTCCCTAAAGAGGTCTTGAGTCTTGAGAAGTGTTGATTGAGCCATAAGGTGAAGGTGAATCCTGTTGCTCAGTCAGTTCAGCATGGTAGTATAACACACACACACACACACACACACACACACACACACACACACAAACACACACAGGGTTGTTTGTTTTGTAATCACCTTCTTCTAAAACCACAGAGAAACAAAAATCCCTTTGCTTTCCTATAGCCACAAGATGAATCCCCCAGCAGCCTTTATGACTCGACCTCCATATTGTTCATCACAGTTCACCGTAGCGCCGATCCCCGCGGACGCTGATGGCAGTAACGTTTACAACAGATAGTAATCATCCCGGCTCCTCCCTCATGCCCCGTGGCCCTCGACATTTCATCAAGCATTCCTCTCTCTTTTCTCTCAATGCCTTCTCACCTCCCCCCAACCCCCCGTCCTCTCTTTCCCTCTCCGTCTTCACCGGCTCCCTCCGATGTCCCCATTAAGCGCCGCGGCGGTGATGCAGTGCCGAAGGTAAATTGAACTATCCCAGATCATTCCAGCTGCCTGTGGCCAGGTAGGGGAAAACGCAGATTCAGTGGGAGTATCAGGAAGGGCAATCTCTGGGTTTGGAAAGGAGAAAATTCCCAGGGAAAACAGATGGCATTCCATACTTCATTAATCACCAGCCAGGCTGACAGCTGGACTAAATTGGAGAGGCAGGGGCCCTGATTCGCTCTCCATCAGTCCTTCCCTACACTCCCCCCCCCCCCCCCCCCCCCACTCTCTTTCTTTTGCACCTTTTCCTCTGTCCTCATCAGTTCTACTCCCACCTCTCTCCATTCTCTTTCCCGCCTCCCACGCCCACTTTTTCTTCCCTGGACTTCCGCAGCACTTTCCACAGTGCCGTCCACTTCGGAGCGCGCTCGCACACCAGCAGTAAAATAGGCAGTGCGGCCTCCATTATGCAAATATGCAATTATATTTTAAATAGACCAGTGGATTTCCCTGTTTCCCAAAGTGTGTGGGTTGCTCTCTTTTCTGTCTTCTCTCTTTTTCTTCTCTCTCTCTCATTGCTGTGGTGTCTCATCGCAAACAGTGTGGCCAGCACTGTGATGTCTTTTCCCTTGGATTTTCTGTTGATGAAGATTGTAGGCACTGGCAGGGTCCGAAATGACCACCCACCAAGCGCCAAATGCTGGTGAAATTTGTCTTTGGCAGATAAATCAATCACCCGCCACACTGGACACTAACTTTTTTGAGGCGATTACATTTGGTGCCTCAGTTTACAGTCTTTGTTGTTTGCCTGTTCTCCAACTTTGTCCCTGCGGACCGCTGCAGAGTCTCTTTGACCGTGAGCCAATCAAATCAAAGCAAAAAAAAATGGCTCTGTATCAAACAGGCTCCTGATTGGCTGCCTGTTACGCTGCTCTACACAAAGCGGCATAGAATTACAATATTACCATACTATACAAGTGTCTGAAATGGGAGCACCTGCTACACAAAATTGATTTTTACTAATTTACAGACACGTCTGGATCTCACGCCTCTATCCTGAACCTTTGTCTCTCCAGCGGCTGGATGGTTAGCTGACCAAATGTTAGCTGAAACTTCACATTATTCCCATGTGGTGACACACAGCGGGTGTGACGCCACTAAGTGAGCAAGTTTTAAATTAAAACTCCATATCTGCTTGTCTCTTTATTCAGTTTCATTTTACACAGCACCTGATCCTATACACAAAATAGCACTGAAAACGTGTAGGGTGACATATTTCTGTGAAATTATGAAAATATTCATAATTTGGGCTGGAAAAAATGATTCTTGGCAGGTGATTTATTTTTGTTTACCCGCTCTAGGTAGGTGATCCAGAAAATTAATTTAATCCAAAAATCAATCAATTATCTGCATAAATTTTGCAACAGAGAGTAGCAAAATGGACATTTATTTATATTAAAATGTTGTAGATGCGTAGAGCCTTCTCACCCTGAATAAATCTTTATGCTCAAATGTCATATGGTGAAATAAATGCCACAAACTGGAGGTAAAGAATGTGTGATTATTGTTCCACTCGTTCTACACTCTACCCCACTGGTCCAGTTTGTTGTTCTTTCTTCCACATGTACAGCACACCGGCCTTCCCTCCGCTCCCCGTCTCCCTTTCTTACTCTTGCCTGTAACACAGATGCACAAGTCTCCAGCATATGTGCCAGTTGTGTGATGGATTAAGTCAGTGTATCAGGGGCTTATGGGAGACCCCTTGAACCAGAGCTCCTTCATCATCCAGATATGGTCATTACTCTTGAAGAGGCTCAGGAAGCCGCCCCGGCTCCATCACCCCATTATAGTTAGTGGTGGTCATGGCGGTGATGATGATAATGATGATGATGATGATGTTTTTTGGTGCTGCGCTGCCCCTCGATGCAATGTCACCTAAAACAATGATATATTCTTAGCATGAGAAAAGGTAGTGCTGTGTCTCTCTAAAGAAGAGCTGCGCTGTTCTCGTTCTTTATCATGTTTTATCAAACAGTTGACTTGGGGATTACTTCAATTACTATTAATAGTCTCAAATGTGCAGTGAAGGTGTGAGGTGTTGCTTTGGGTGTGTTGGAAACTGTGAACTGTGCACACTGAACGTACAGTGTGACGTAGATTTTGGAAGTTTCACAGTGTGCATGCAAGGCCTGGTGTTTCATGGGTATTCTGAGTGTTTTGTAAGAGTTATACTTCAGCTATACTTCAATTTTTCAAATGGTAATAATATGTCAGACGCCATTTCACCTGCAGCTGCAGGACTGTCACCAAAATGTTCTATCTTCGAGATGCAGAACTTTTCCAAAATGATAAATCAAGTTTATATTCTCACTGTTATATAATTTGTCCCACGGGCCCAGACCCTGCTAATGTGCCGCTTGCGGCTATATTTAATATTTACTTCTGATGCAAGCAGAATGGATTCGACAGGCAGATCTATCATCTTTCTGCTGTATTTGCTGTGACCACAGCGGCATGGTTCAAAATGGAGAGGGGATTGATTTGTAGCTGTGGTGAGTGTGGGGTTACCCAGACGACTTGTTCTGACAGTACATGAGGTGAAGAGGGGGAAGCATTATGCAAAAGAGGAAAAATGGTTTAATCAGGAAATGATAGCAATGACATGCCAAATATCTCAGCTGCCAATAAGTACAATGAAGACTATTAAAATGTAGCCAAAACAACTGGTTTTTAATATTTTATGGAATTATAAACAATTCACCACAGAACCAGCCCCCACTCTGCACACCTGGACTTGTTTTTCCTTCAAATGCAAATGTGATGAACAATTGCTCACTGATGTCTCTTAATTGTCACCTCCCATGTTGTGCTACATGATAATGTTGCTTATGAACTGTGAGCAGGGAAGAGACCAAGGTGCCTCTCCAGCTCAAAACGCCACTCAGCAGAGGAAGCGGAAGTCACTGAGCTGGCGTGATGTTCCCATAATGCATCAATTACCCGGCGACATGTTCTCTCCATCCCGACAACAGGCAACATGCTCGGCGGGGAAGAGCCTGTGATGTCCCATTATTTCAAGGTCTTCCTGGGCTAACCCTAACCCACGAGTTAATTAAGAAAACAAATGGTTAATTATATGGTCTGTTTACCCCTGAAGGAGGGCCGTGGTGATAAACGGCTGCAGCAAGTCCATTAAAAGGGTTTTGATGATCGTGCCATTTCTGTTTTAGTATGAAAAGATCAAAATGTCAAAAAAACAGCTAATTAATTTAAATGATTTTAAATTAAATTAATTGAAGCTGAAAAGTGTGTGTGTGTGTGTTTGTCTGTCTGTGTGTGCATGCACATTCATTCATTAATGTATTTATGTTGCAATTATATTGCTACTTAATATCTAAATAATAGCAAGGTTTTTAATTTGTGTTTTTTTTTACTTACCTCAGATTGTTGGTTGATGGTGCCTCTGAGCTGGGCATTGGGCCAATTTGTGTGTGTGTGTGTGTGTGTGTGTGTGTGTGTGTGTGTGAGAGGGAGAGAGGGAGAGAGAGAGAGAGAGAGAGAGAGAGAGAGAGAGAGAGTGAGTGAGAGAGAGAGAGCACTCAAGTCAGAATAGTACTCCTGTCCATGCCTGACTGTTTCTGCTCATCTGTCTGTCTGTTCGCCCCTCCAGACTACAAGCAGCTTGCATTATGTTGTAAATCGAGTTCATTAAAAGAAACTAAGTGTCAGACAGCTGTCAACAGGTATCAGACCATCAGACAGCAACCTCAATGGCCCATTGAAAAGAGCCTGGCTTGTCAGAGCTGATATTCTCATGCAGTGGAGCGCTCCGTTCTGCAGTACATTTCAAAGAGACGGAGAGCGTTCCACTCGCGGCGTGATTATGCCTTTCTGAAGTCTGGAGCCATTCTCGCCTTCCACACAACTGCACGGTCCCTCCAGTTGGATCTATTCATCGCACTCAGCTCACTAAATCGCCATTTCTTGAAAGCTCCACGCTGCATTCTGTCCGTTTCACTGCAGGGCGAAGTGATGGATTGTTGAAATTGTCACATTGAGACAGATCTGCTAAGTATTCAGCGCTGTCATTGCAGGCACTCAAGTCAAGGCCATCTGCAAAAAAAAAAAAAAAAAAAATGAATGGCACCAGCTGTTGTGAATGAGTTGCAATCTAGTGGTGTTTGCTAAAGAAATCAAACCAATTACCTATGCTTTTATTAATATTTCCATCAAAAAGAAGGAGGACTTATTCACTGGCTGTCCTTTTTCTCCAAGTGACATTTGTTGTTGCATGAACTCTAGCAGGATGGATGACTATCAAACTCAAGGATGGGATAATGTTGCTTTCAGCGAGGTTCTGGGAAACACATTTTCCTGAATTTTATGATTGACAATATTATACCATATGACCTGCTTGCTGAGCAGTGAGTCATGTGGCTGTTCATTACTAATAGCAGTAGAAGTGGTGATGATGGATGAATACAAAGCTTTGAGAAAAGACACAAAAAAATGTGTCATTTAAGTACTTTGTGTGAGACACATGTTACCGAATTTCGATGCTTTCAGTGAAATGGCTTCTTAAGGATTTTATGCAGTTAAAAGTCACAGCGGTAAGTGCAGTAGTAGAAATCCTGTGGTTCTGAGGCAGCTAAGGCAGTACATTATGTTCACTAGAAATTAATAGGCATATCGGGACACAAAACCCATATTTCTAAATAATGCGGTTGTCATTCCTCGCCTGTAATGACTGGAATTAATTCTTCTCAAGGCTGGGTGATAATACAGCAGAAATGCAGCGAGCAAATGCGACTTCTACAGGGGCGCCATCTGTCCGTGTGCCATCACTGTCACACGCTGTTGAGAAGTTCATTTTCTGCAAAAAAAACAAAAAGTCACATTTGTTTTAATCAACACCTAGAGCTCCCACGTCACAGAATCTATTTTGGAATGACCAAAACTTACATCTTTCCAGTTTTCAAACCGCTGTGTTGGAAGCCTTGGTTGGGCATCCTGTTTGTTAATAGAATATCAAATGTCTACAACATGAATTTATAAGACTTTGAAATCTAGTAATACCTAACCTAAGCATTCATGTACAGAAGGACTGGGGGTTGTACACTCCAAAAAAGACAGACTTGTTAAGTTATTTTATCTTGTATCCAGACTTATCAAGCTTCTTTTTTTTGTGAAATCATCTTACTGCACTGCCAGATAATTTTACTGATTTCAACAAATTTGACTGTTTTTTTCCTGGATAATGTAACTTGTTTCAGGACATATACCTGGTAAAAGTGAAATTGTCTTGGAGAAAGTTTCACGATGATTTCTTGAAAGATTGGCATGTATCAAGTGACATTTATTGAAGCCAACAAGATTATCTGCCAGTGGAATGAGATAATTTGACTAAAAATATCCTGAAATAAGCTTGATAGGTCTGGAAACAAGATAAAAAACACTTGACAAGTTGTCATTTTTTGCAGTGTAGCCCTTAAAGTCTACCTGATTTCCAACTTCTCCTCATTTATTTCTACCTTCTCTTCACTAAAATGAAGCAAGGCAGCGGATGCGGTTGAATTCTCTTTGCAGGATTCATGTGTTTGTATCCTTCAGTGTGCACCGGATGCTCTATCATGCAAGCTGGAAGCGTGGCATTCGGGAAGGACACTAAGACTAGTCAAAATGGCATGATGGTATGCTAATTAGGTCTCTGCAGGAGGCTTCTTTCCACTGAGTGACCTTCCTCTCTGAACTGGGCACAGCCATCCGAGCGCGGGACGGGACGGGAAGGGGAGGGAACGCCGAGGGAACCGGGCCGGGAGTTATTGAACGGCCTTCACGACTGACAGCGACTCCGTTTGTGGAAGCAGACACATGCATAGACGGATACACACACACACGCACGCACACACACACACACAACCTCTGCGGCCCTTCATCCCATCCCATTCATTTTTCCAGTTTCCCCCTCCCCCCTTTCAACTTAAAAAAAAAAAAAACTTTCCCAGGAAGACATGGGCTTGAGAAAATTAGACAGCGGGGAAATCAATGTGCTGTCCCTGGGGTCCTGGGAGAGAAAGGGGAGGACGGGGCTGTTGCGAGTGGGAGAAAGAGAGCCTGTCATTTCTACTCGTTTAATTAATTTCCCAGGTCCCCGAGGCTGAAGGCTACAGGGTGAGGAGGGAGGGCAAGATGGAGTGAGGGAGGGATGGGAAGGAAGGAAGGTGAGTCAGTGGTGCTAAGGTGAAGTTTGCATAGTGCGGTTTCTCCTACTTTAGATTTATATGAATACTCTCATCCATTAATTGATTCATTCATTCATTTTCTCTACCTGCTTAATCCTATGTCGCAGGAGGGCTTGTTCCTATCCCAGCATGCATTGGGTGGAAGGCAGGGAGACACCTTGTATAGGTCGCAGTCCACCAGTATATCATAAATGTATATCTAAACACATCTATAAACCTTTTATTTGTGATAAAACTGTGATAAGACTTACAGACAGAATATGCAGAAATTATATAATGCATGTCTATACACTGAGACACTTTCTGTACATGTGTATGCGGCCCTCTGTGTACCCGGTTATGTGAATACAAGCACTGTTTTACACATTTTTATTTGCATATATCGATTTTTTTCTAATTTTGTATGTGAATATGTATTTCATATTCATTTTTGCCTCAATAAGTAAGTTAACAGCCACTTCTGCTGCTATTTTGTATACCCTCTTAATACTTAACAGTATGTTAAACCCCCATTTGCTCCATTCTGGTTTACATTTTATGTTTTTTTATCTTATTTGCTGCTCTAATGGCCCCATTTTCCCACGAGGATCATACAAATGTCATCTGATCTTAAAGAGGCTATAAAATATGGGCTTCATATAATGCAACCATGCACCTTATCTGTCTGCCAATCTCCCCCGTCCTCATTAGATGAATGCTTCCGATTTAAACCCCAGATTAATTAATGAAAGCAATACTTTCAGATCCGACATGATGAAATCATTGAAACTCCTGTCCACTAATTCTTTTTGATTAGACTCTGAAAGAAAGTGCGCTAATTGCGTGTGTAGCAATCTGAACAGAAATAAAACGGCTAAAATACAGCCAAGTGGTACGGACGTGGATCAATAATCCATTTACATACAGATCAATGAATAGCGATAAACATGTCGGCCATATATTTCCCCCCTCCATGTCGCTGTAAGTCATCTCCCCCTCACGAGTAAACCGTCATCGCGCGCCGCCACCACTGGACTGTATAATCGTATTAGTGTACGCCACTCCCCTGCTGCCTTTACCTGGCCTCCTCGGGGGGGGGGGGGGGGGGGGGGGGGCAGAAAGGCTGGCACCGGGACGGTTATGAATGGACTGAGAAATTGGAAGTAAATAAAAGCTGTGTGCGTGCCAGCCCTGTGTTCTGAGATCCTGCAGAGTAGAGGGTGGAGGCCCGCCGAGCTGAAATATGGAGCTGTCAGGGAAAGGCAGAGAGCGGCAGAGAAGGACACTGTGACCCAGCCAGGGGATCACAGAGGTGTGGCTGGGTAGGTTCAGGCTGACTTCTGCTATTGGTGTGTGGATAACCTTCTCCCAGTCTGAATAAAACTTTTGTCTGCATTTAAATGTGTGACATTTTAATAAACATCCGTTTTGCTACTCTCTATACCATAATGATTGAACCAATACCCATTCATAAAAGCTTTTACATTTGCTGCTCTAAACATCCGGTGTCTGGTAGATTTTTCCCAAGAAAAATCCTTCGCCCACACTGTTTGATTGACAGGTGAACTCTGGGATGTGCAGTGCAGAAATACCACAGCAATGAGCGATTAGCACCAAATACTAAAAAATTACATTACTGCTTTAAATTCAAATGCATATATGTATGCTGCGTACCTACAAATAGCAAATAAACTTGAACTTGAACTCTCCATCCATGCACCGTGACGCTCGTCTTCCTCCTGTTTGCTGTTTCCACTGTGTGGCACACAGAGGGAAGGCAGCGCCTGCCTAAAAATATCTGGGTAGAGGAAATGAAATTTCCCCACTTCAAAAACTACTGTCAGACTGTCCTTCAAAATAGAATACCACTAAACTGAAGAATTCGGTTGTATTGTTCAACATGACTTCAGACGACAATCTGCAGTGGCTCAGAGACGACAAGCTATACTGAGGAGCTCTAAGGTGTATACATGGTCTTTACATTTTTTTGTGTGTGTGTTCTCTCTGTTACCTGCATAAAAATCAGATGTCACCAAATAAAGATTAAAAAAAAAGTGAGGGAGGTAAATGATGAAATAGGCTGATAAAAAGCAGCTTATGGGCTCTGTAATGCTGCTCCGATGGTCGTTCCCACAATTAATTTGAAACAAAGCACCATGTTATTTTTAATAAGCGTGTCAAGACACATAGCGGAGCTCATTATAAAGTATAATATGCTCTGAACCAGCCCGTTATAACACAAGCCAGTGCAGTGGAAGGGATTTAAATGGATGCTGGGGGGAGCACCTTAAGTGTGCTTAATTAATCTACTAATCAGAGTAATGGCTTAATCGATGTATCGAACCGCTGAAATCAGGTAATGGAAGAGTCCTCTCCAATGCACCCGCCACAGAGATTAATCAACGCTGAGGATCAATGAGTCAATGATGGGACTGTGTATGTGTATCTGTGTATGTGTGTGTGTGTGTGTGTGTGTGTGTACGTGCAAGTTAATGTGCTTAGTTACATGATAGTTAGCATGTGCGTATCCACATGCTTGACTGCCTCCTTGCACATGCATGTTTGCAGGTGCAATAATTACTAATTACGGTAAGGCTTTTATGAAGAATTGCAGAGGATGTGGAAATTGAGAACTAGGAACTGTGTGTGTGTGTGTGTGTGTGTGTGTGTGAGGACTAGGTGGTGGAGGGGCAAGTTGTGGCCAGGCGATAACAGCGATGAATGGCCCCGCCAAGTATCTAATGAAGCATTAGTGACAGACTGAGGGAGGACACCCTTCGCCTCCTCTGCCGCCGGTGCACCCTTTCCCATTTTTCATCCCCGTACGGAGGGACCGGACCGAAGATGAAGGGATAAATAGAGGTGTAGAAAGCGGGCGGCGCGGCGGAGGCGCTGACGACGAGCTCTCACCTCAAGGCGGCGGAATGCCGTCGTCTCATTTATTACGTTCGTTAGCGGAGGCGCATTTGCTGAATATGCAAAACGCGGGACGTCTCTATGTATCAGGAATGACATTATTGGGTGTCGCCTGCATGTGAGGATGGAGGGTATTGGAAAAAAAGCAGGTGAGGTGCCACCAGCTTGTACAGTGGTAATGAACAACTGTAGATAGGAGCAATCTGACCTACCAGTGGAGGAAAAGGGGGAGGGGGTGTAGCTGCTGTCACTGCTCCCACATTGCATTTTCACTACAGTGTTCAGTGGTTTCTAAGGATCACAAGACCCACAATAACTTTTACCATCTTTGCTCAGGCTACACTCACCAAACACCATATTTCCTCAAATTTTCTCTGGAATCAAAAATTGGTAGAACTATTTTGAGGGGGAGGGAGGGGGGCAATTTCACCACCTCCCAACCTCTTACCTCCCCCCAATGTCTGTCTACATTACACATCCTATACAAGACTATAGGAAATGGAGAAAGCCAGTGGAAAAGTCTGATGCTCAGTCTGATGCCTCGAAGGCAGCAGTCGGAGAGAAAAAGCAGAAATAGGCCCTCGTAAGAAAAAGGTCATGGTAGATAAGAGGTGTAAAGATATGTATAACTCACAGAGAGCCAGAGGGAGGTGATTGCTACTCTCGAAAAATGTCAACTTCCAAGAGCTCACGGTGTCAATTGCGCGGCGAGACACTCTTTCTCCTCTCACAATTCATTCTTCATTAGTCTCAAAGCTACAGTACGAGTGTGTAATGGCCTTTAGAACCATCCAGTCAATGAAAGGCGAGGACTTTCGATGGTGCGGATGAAGGATTCCCTGAAGGCCGAGTTTGAAGGAATAACAGGTTTGAAGGATTCTGCTCCTGCTTCTCCATAAACCACATGGAGGGAAATGTTTCTGCTGACACGAACATCTGCATCTATGTAATCAATGACGCCCGGACGCATCGACAGGGACCGGCTAAGCGTTTCCACTGTTAACCCCTGACCCTGCATGGCCAATTGGAAGCAGACCATGAACTTGAGGTTTCCAGCACCCACTACCTAAGCGTTTCCCTTACTTGATCATCAGTCAAATCTCCATCCCATTGATTTTTACAGAGCTTGTCACCATTGCTGTGGACAGATAGATTCAGTGAGGACGGAGTGGAAAAATGGATGGCGTGTGCTTTGTCAAGCTCTCCCCTTCCTCCTCCTCGTCTTCCTCCACCTGCTCCTCCTCTTGCTTCTCCTCCTCACCTTCTCCTCTGAAATGCAGACGAGTCAGTCGAAATGAGTAACGGCTGGCCGTTTCTGCTAGATCGACACGCGTTACCAAGCCATCCATCAACCCGACGACAGCTCTCCGATGCTTTCTCAAGAGGAAGAGCTTGGCGTACACACCCGGGCGAAACACACGCGTGCGCGCACTCCCGACACGAAATCTCTTGAAATCCACCCCCCCCCCCCCCCCCCCAACCCCCGGCCATTTGGAGTTCCCTTACCCAGCATTAAGCCGGCAGGGTTGGGACTTGGGGAGCTGGACGGGAGACCGTAGGGGCAGGCAGTAAAAGCCGTGGGACAGCTAAAGCTAAAGTGCCTGGTTAATCTCTGTTGATGTAGTGATGAACACGCCAAGGCATCAAGCGGGAGCTGTGTTGTATCCTCCATCTGTGGCGATTGGAAAGAGAATCTCAAAGTTTCCCTTTTGCGGGCAGCTCGGCCTGGATGACAGCAGAATTGCCAGGCGTGGAGCCTCCAATCCCCTTGTCAGAAGCCTCAGTACTACTGTGGCGGCTGAGCTTCTGCAGTCCTGCAAATTTTTTTCCAGGCCACGTCAATTTTTCTTCCCTCACATCCTCGCCAACCATCTCCGCAACCCTTACAGCGATGTTTTGCAAGGGAGACATTTCAATTCTCCTGTCTATGATTTTCCTTGTGATAGCCCCCTCTCTTTTTCACCTCTATCTCTCTGTCTGTCGGTCTCTCTCTCTCACACACACATCTATGGGATCACCCCACTTACACACTTTTCCAACCCTCAAATCATTCATCAAATATGGTGATTTTCATGGGTTTGGGATGTGTTAAGAGTGCTTGAGATATACTGGAAGTCTATCACAGTGTTAATTCAGCACAAAATGTATTCAATCAGCAACAAGTGAATTGTATAATTGAGTAAAGGCCAAAACACACCAGTGCCGCAGTGCCGCGACGCATCATATGACACGCGTCATGTGCCGCCTCTAGCACCAATAGGAAGCATCACACTGCAGCGCGTCAACAGGAAGACGACCGACCACACACAGTGCGGGACAACAGGACAACAAGACAAAATGCCATGGGTGAGTTGCCTATTGTAGTTGTCTATTTTTACCGGTAGTTATTTATATATTATAGTTATATTCTGCACACACGAGAGACAGCGACAGCTAGAGGTGAGGAGAGGAAAGACGTCGAGCTGCCATGGGAGCAGAGAAGAAGAGCTGCTACAGGAGCCGGGATGTACAAAACAGCTCTAAAAAAAAAAAGTGTTTTTTCAGGGGCGGCAACGCTGGAAATAGGACAGTGGAGTGAAGTGTTGCGGGGCGGCGCATGCCTAGCCGCTGCCGGTGTGGGGGTTGTACATAGAAAATAATAGGGGCGGCTGTTTTGACGCACGCCGTATGGCGGCAGTGTGTTTTGGCCTTAAAAGAAAGACATGCAGAACAATGGAGAGAGGTATTACTACCTGTGAAGTTTATTACTGCCAAACAGTATTTGCAAATACGTTTTCTAGTTTGTGTTAGCTTTGTTGCTCAGAAGAATACAATGTGTGCCAGACAATTTAGACAATCACAGGAAAGATTTTTCAAAATTTGAAAGTCAATTTATGACACTTTTCTGTTTTTTTACAACTTAGATAATGCTATTTGAATGGCCACAATGTGGTATTCTATTCAGGGTAAAATGAATTACCGGCAATTTGATATAGTTCTGGGCAAGAATAACACATGGGCCACATCAAAAATGGAAGTATTGTCCTTTAAGAGCCAAGAGAAGCAGTGAGGAAGAAGTGTCTTTATCTGAAATCTTTTATTTGACAACCCAAAGGAAAATAAAATTGTCACTGGTTGAACTGTTAGGTAAGAGGTTCTGATTTTTGGTTTCCCCTCTTTTCCCAGCTTCCTCTGAATCAGAATCACTTAAAGGAGAATACCGGTGTCTTTTAGAGTTATAGCCCATTTACTCCTGTCTACATCTAGTTAACATTTCCTATCATTTTGCAATGCATGCATGTTAGTAATTAGATTTTTTAACAATTACTCATATTTCTGAGGAAAATGAGCTCTGATATCCTATATGCTGACTATGCGCAGGCACCAGCAGGACTAATGGAAAGGAGAGGCACCACCGAGATGGTTGGCGCAAACACTGGTATTATCCTTTAATTCACCCACTACATTAAATATACATAAATTTGTCTATGTGACACTGTGCAGAAAAATAAGAACTCAACGTAACAACTCCCGCAGTAGCATCAGTACATACACATACACACTGTACAGAGACAACAGGACACCGCAGTGCAGGACATATAATAGACAGTAAAAAATACATGCAGTAACACTCTACATAATATACATTTATATATCCTATCTAGACTTCCATCATTATGTGCATTCAGGCAGCATGGCATGCATTTGATTGCCACTGCAGGTGAGAGTTCAACAGTACATTGGAGCACATATCATGAGTAGAACGTAAATGCATGAAATTGTCCTGAGCATTGTGGAGCATGGACATATTTCCTGAGGCTAAAGTGTCATGTGATATTGTAAGTAGACGAGATTGTGCAAAAAATAATAAATAGTATGAACTAGATGGTAACAGTAGTGGCATTGCAATTGGTTCCTGTAGACCAGAGACTTTACTGGAGTAGAGTTCTAGGACAGCTGGTTGAGTAAGGTAAGGTGGACTGTATTCTTGTTTTAATGGACCCATATCATGTCCCAGAGGAACATTTCTGGAACAGGTGGTTGGCAGGGTGTGCAGGGTCGGCAGTAACCCTCCTCCCCTCCTCTTCACCCGGGTGTCATGCAGCTCCTTCACCTTCTGGCAGCAACAAGTAAATGAAACTGTCAATTTCTCGTGCCAGAAGCCTAACATCTTACTGGAAGCAGCAGAAGCACAATGTGAGTGTTTGGAACAATCTCTCCCCAAGTCATTTAAATAATTTATCAATGATTCCAGCGTATTATCGATTTGGCTTCGAGCTAAAAAGAGATGCGTGCTAAAATAATTGGTCGGGTAGGGGATTGCCATCCGCTAGTTTTGGCAGACAGCGCCTTGGCAGTGACATGGAGCGAGCCAAGTGATTACTACAGACTACATTAATCAAAAGTGGATGAAAATCAAGCTATCACCATTGGAGATCATTATTTGGTGAGCCCATTCAATTATCTGTAGGATTTCTCTCAAGACGAGGGCTAAATTCCCCATTTTTTCTTTGTTTGAGAGCCACAGCTCCTCATGATGGGGGTTGAATTCATACAGAGAATTACACAATGGTAATCAACTCAGGAACAATAGGATAAGGGAACAGTGGATATTTCTTTTCAGACTTGCAGCATGCAGCAAACTGTGAGGTACAAAGAGACTGCTTATGTAAGGTTACCTAAAACCATATACATTATTATGGGTCTAAGCATTCTATCCGTGGGTACGCATCTGCTTACAGCAGCAGTGTTTCTAGTGCTGCCTTCAGACTGGCTGGACCTGGAGACTCGCCAGTATAATCATTAAACTCTTGGCATTCTTTTACGTCCCCGCTATCTGATCCTGGGGGAAACCGACCTAACCCAAGCCCCGATCTGTGTGGTAAATACTTAAAAGTTTATGCTGCTCCTAAAAACTTATATTACTTCTTAAACTTGTCTTTCTTCTTTATGGGTTCTGCTGAGGATTTGGGAAAGCCAGAGAGAGGTGTGTGTCTGTCAATGAACCCAGGAGCACAGTGTGAGTGTAACTGACGGAGAAAGTTGAAGAGCTGTCGAACGGTAATATGAAAGCTCACGTCCTAATGCTTGCGGACAAGTCAGTGCTGCAGCAGTAACAGTGTGTGTCCTTGGAGGCGGGGACAGTGTGTTAGTCATATAGCCTGCATCACAAACACCTCTCTGTGAGTCTGACAGGTGAGACGTGAGATTAATGGTGTCTTTTTACTCTTAAGGAAAGTTACCGAAGGCCATGGCAATTGGCAGAGGGAAGGTCATATAGTTCTATTAGATGTCAAAGGTGAGATGAGGCTTGGAATATAAAGGGAAAAACAAAACCAGAATCAACTTTCATGGAGTCTGGGTTTCACAGGTCAACAGACTGAGGTACAACACTGATACAAGTGAAATACAGTTGCCACAGAGCAGCTCATCCACAGTGCTTTATGTTAGTTTTCATGGGCAGGAGAAAGGTAAATTTACATAACGATTTAAAGACATTGTTGAATGAGAACAAGGTAATGTCTGAAAATTCATGGTATATCTAAATCCAGATCATTGTTTCAACTGCTGTAGATTTTGGTCGATGATGTTAAAATTCAGAACACACAAAAACTGGCCCTTTGTGTGTGGAGTTTGCATATTCTCCCCATGTACATGTAGGTCCACTTTCCTCCCAAACTCACAAGACAGGTCAGATGGATTGGAGACTCTAAATTGTCCATAGGTGTGAATTTGAGTGAGTGATTGTCTGTCTATCTGTGTTAGTCCTGTGATGGACTGGCAACCTGTCCAGGGTATTTGCCTTCCTTCTACCCAATGCATGCTGGGATTGGCTCCAGCCCCCGTGACCCTGAAGTGGAATAAGCAGGTAAAGTAAATGAATGAATGATAAAAGCTTGTTTACACTATTTGGGTCCAATATTCTTTCAGGCTAGCAACACTTTTCCTGTTCTGTACCTTTCTTCTTGCAGATTACCAGCCTCACTTCGCAGAGAATAGCAGGTAGTTAATGCAAAATTGTATAACAGCAAAGCTGCAGGAGTTACATTTTGTATTTCAAACTTACTAGATAAAATATGCTACTCTATGCTGTATAGCAAATACTGCAGATCTAGTGTAGTCAGTGTCACTGCAGGAAATGACAAAGAATGCCTGGATGAAACATTGTGTGTCACAGTGTAATTCGTCAAAGTCTGATAGCGTACTTGTCTAAGGAAGGTAATTGCTGCTGGGCAGCGCCAAAGCATCAAAAAGATATTAAACTATAACTGCTGTAACCATCAGCAGCACCTTTAAAAGTGAACTTTAAAAACCGCTGCTGTTCATATTTAGAATTTGAATTACTGTAACTTTTTTAACTTGATTCGGTTGTCTGTTCATATCATCTCTGTTGTTCCCCAATTCCCCATTTCCACAGTTTTTTCTGTCTCCCTTGTCTTTTATTCTAAATGAAACCCCTTAAATTGTTTAAGTCCTTGTGCACCACGCCGAGAGACCATATAAGTAACTGCGGTAAAATGAAATACCTGTATTAACTGTAAGATGAAATAAACTTCAAGTGGAAACTCTGGCACGTTGCCCTTCACAGCCCAGCTGAACTTAAATAACCTGGGAGGCACTTTGAGACAACAGCCTCCTGTCTGATTCCCTGCTGGCCAGGAGCAGAGCCTGTGCCAGGGGAATAATGGCTATGGGCTTAGGCTGTTAGTAAAGGCACCGCTGAATTTGTGAAGCTCATAGATCCTGCAGCTGATGAGCAAAGGGGTGTCAGGGGGAGGCCGTTTCCCAGGATTTATATGCCGGCCGCCTGGGGGACGGGGCTTAGCTCGGACTCTGTGAAGACGACAGTGTTGTTCTAGGTGTCACAGCTGTTTGTTCTCGCCGCTTCCAAGACTTTTGAATCACATGCCTCCCCACTCGGACAAACCTGGCTGTCTAAGAAGAAGACACACACACACACACACACACACACACACACACACAAATCCATGTACTTCTATCCCTATGAGGACTTTCCATTGACTACCTTCATTCACAACCTTAACCCTCACCACCATAACCCTAAACCTAATCCTTATTCTACTCTAAAGGCCTGCAGCCTGTTGCACAAATTGTTAATTCATCTTCCCAGTAATAATCATTTAGACTAAAATCTTTCATTTTGATAACAATGAAGTAAGCTGAAATTCACTCTGTCATTCTGAAATGGAGTTGTGGCTTCTATGTGCAATCATTCACATTTACAAGTATCTTTGCTAACCAAAGCTCTTGTTGTTTATCAGCCATGATTCAAGTATTCTAGCAAAGGAGTTAACAGGGCAGGATAAACAGTTTATGGGACCCAGACTGCGTGGAAGTGGTTGACACTGAGATTTTCTGGTTAACCATGTGAGATTGGATTTAGCAATTTCTTCAGTGTGCATCAGAAGAACACTGTCACTCAGTCCGTTTCATTGCGGATTCACAGAGAATCAAGCACTGATCTAATTTAGCTGAGTCATATGAGGATACCCACCCACCCACACACACACACACACAGACACACACATACACACACACACACACACACACACACACACACACACACACACTTTTTCGATTAAGTTTATCACAAGTACTGTTAAAAGAACATTTACATAGCCAAAATACCACATGAATATCAATCAGTTACTACAGAAACTTGAGGCAATTTAACCATTATTGTCCAAAAGGAGGCTAGAAATGTATAAATGTTGGATGGAGAGTTTGAACCATTATTTACCAAGACATGGATATGGATACAAAAATTTTTTTTAAAAAAAGTGCTATTACATTAGCAGTTGAGATTATTACATTATTCAGCCCAAAAAATTATTAACAAGCCAATAATGTAATAACGTTTTTGCCAATAATGTAATAACTTGTTACATTATCATCTATTATTACAATAACTGTAGTCATTACATTATTGGCCTCTACATATCCATTCCATAGACTACATCTGTATTCAGTTCTCCTATTTGTTGACATTCAGTGATGGCTTTCTCCTTAGCAATGGTTAATTATGGCACAAGAGATGGATTTTGGGAGGCACCCTATTGACCACAGAAGGTGAACACAACACTGTGACAATGTTTTGGTTAGTGGTCCCTTTGCACTCTACTAATTAAGAAGTACCTTAAGTCTCCATGGTGCAACTGAACAAACAAACATGCAGCTTTGTCCAGCTCATTTCAACGTGACGTTAAGTGTAGACTTTACACCCTCACTTATGATCCCAATGCATGCTCAGCAACAAGCTTATTTCCTGTTTGCTGTCAATTATGTCAAGATAGGTTTGTATAAAGCTGGAATTGAAATAATCATTGGCAATTGTTTTGGATTTTATATCTGAATGTCAATACTGCTGTATCTTAAGTGGTGTTTACAATCATTTTCTGTGATGTAATGGTGCAAGACATTAGCATCATTCTTAACTTATTGTAAGCTAACACTGACCTGACACCTAAAATGTTATTTGTAATAAGGAGTGTTCAGTTTCTTTAATCCGTGCAGCTCTGACTTCTAACAAATGTCAAAACCACTGAATTTTTATTTGCCCACAAATATCGGCTATTCTTTTGTTTCTTTGCAGGCAGTGCTTCTAGCTTTGATCAATAAAAGAACAAACAAAAGCGGCCTGACTCTGAAGTTCTGAAACATTTAGAGACCAAAGCAAAGTCCAGTGTCTGGATGTGTAACACCTCTCATAACAGAAGCTACATGAGCATACAGACCTCACAATGACATAAAATGATTACTTACTAAAGTAATTTAATATAATATCAGCGGTGTTCTTAGGCACTATTGCACCTTGATATCAACACCATTCACTCAATTGAGGCTTGACCATAGAGCATATTAATCATTGGATGTCTGACATGGTTGGATTTTCCAGATTGGCATGACGTGTTAGCTCGCTGCAGCTGAGCTCAGTAGGAAACCATGAACCATGAATTTTGTTGATCTAGTGATTTCAGTGTAATATGTGCTTCAGCATTTGAAGATTTCATCATTTGTCATTTTTGTCAAAGTGATGGGCGTGCAGTTACATGGGTCATTGTCTCTGTATAGAAGGGAGATGATGCCAACCATACGTGGGCGGCAAATTGGTGGACGTGCACTTTGAGAAAGAAGCAGGATACTAACTGTTCATGCACTACTATACACTTTAGTTTTGCCCTTCAATACAACTCTATGAATGGCTTATGCATTTGAGTTTATTTCTGTAGGCCTTACTTTAAGAATGTTTTTGCACACAAGTTCATGCGAGTCCATACAAAGAGAAAAGACCAAGATACAGAGAGACTGCTCACATTTATCTTGAACCTTTAAGCTTTCATTAATGCTTTTCTCTTTTATGGTAGCAGTCAGGAATAAGTGCACCAGGGCTTTTAAAAGAGATTGCAAAGATCAACAGTAAATATTCACTAGGGCCAATCCTGTGTATATCCTCACAGACGCACCCATCAGCTCTTATTGGCCGGCTCAGTGCCAAGCACCTAATATAGATCCCAAATTGTATGTTGTATTATTTGTATTTGTATTAATATTGTTTGTGTCCTGTGGTGTTCTTTTCCCAGGCTACACATTTATGTCCCAATCTTTTCACTGTTAAGTAATCAAGTGATGTTTGGGAAATCAAGTGTCTCTTTCTTAGTACTTATCACCTGAATTTTATTGGCTGTAGTTAGGCAAAGCATGGTGGAGGCTGGTCCATAGAGGCAGAAGAGGATGCTCCTCCTCTGTTTTTGAGAGTCAAGAGGGAGATCAAAATGTGGAGATAAAAGTAATTGGTTGAAATAAACCATTACAAAATCATAGTATAATTTCTAAAGTCATTTTTTTTCTGTCTTCTTTGGAAAAATCCATTAATCAAATTCTGATTAAAATGCTTCAACAGCGACACCCGCACCAGAGGGGACAGGGCAGTCTGTCTGAAGTGGAGGTGTGGGACAGAGGACGGACTCCTGCTGTCCTCCGTTAGGGCGGGTTCTCATATATCAATTTAACGCACTTCATTTTTTTCCCCTGCTAGTTTGTTATTGGCCAAAACACATAAAATGATGCTTCAAGGGAGGATGTCCTCCCTTACCAATCAGCAACCAGAATACAATATTTACATCGCGTTGGTCCAATGAATGATCTCCAAGTTTCATCTTCAATTCTCTACCATTGTATTGTAATGTGGCAACAGCAGATTACAAAATAAATACATCATCTCACACCCTTGATGAATACTCTCTCCTCTGCATTAGGCCTGTATGGTTAATCTGGAAACAATAAGATTGAATATATTTATTATGTTGTTTTTAAGAAATCTTGTAAGCCATTGTTTTACTGCTTCATTTTTCATTGAACATAAGAAAGTAAAGTGTAAAATAACACGCAGTGGGTTGGTTTTCCTCTCCTCCCAATTCCTCTCCTCCCAACAAAAACAGCTGTGAGGAACAAGTGGCGGTAAAGGTTGCACAAGACATTTTCATACAGCTCGTGTCATAATGGAGTAATCTATATCTCCCGCAGGTTTTGTGAAGCACTTGTAGCACGTGTGCCAGCAAGTCTCTGGCACAGTCCAGGAGAGTGGGAGCAGACTCGTGCGTGCTCTCTGGGATGCTCGAGATGTTTTTAAGGTCAGTTGATGGAGGGCCTCGGAAATCAATGTGAGGTGGTTAAATTTCCCCTGAGTGGCGCGGGGGGAGTGCTGCTCATCAGGTAACTAACAACCAGAGGGCCCAAATGAATACCGCGGAATCGCTCGGAGAAAATGAGACTCCTCCGAACGGCGCGCGCTGCCAAATGTGGGCCAGAAACGATTACGCGGAGGGAGAGTGTGAACCACATTCGTTCCTCGGCCTGCAGGTCTTTCCGACCGTGAAGGAGAATGAGACAGGTCAGACGAAGGGCAGGAGAGTGAATTTCAAATTGAACAGCTGTTGTCCTGTGCTGGTTTAGTGGCACTTTGGAAGCGATGTGGTTTTAAGAATTTGGCATTTGAGTCACATCTCGCTGCAACGGATGGAATGAGAAGCAAAGCAGAGTATTTGCGAGACCTATATCAGTTCGTGTTCAGCTTGATGACTACATGGTCTTTCTCTCTCTCTCTCTCATTCGCCCTCTTTCTCATTGTCCATCTGCCTCTGTCTTATGTCTCTCTCTCTCTCTCTCTCTCTCTCTCTCTCTCTCTCTCTCTCTCTCTCTCAGTCACTCTCTCTCCCTTCCTTCCTGTCCTGTCCGGTCTGTACTGGATAAATGAAGGCCCATCAAGGAGATATCAAGATAAACATTAAAGTAGTCTGAGGTTGACAAGAAAATAAGAGTCATCCATCAAAGGGCTTGGCTACTTACACAACATGTCAGAGGAACCCTAGGGTTCTCAATGCACTGCCTGGCTCTCTTTAATTCAGGACACTGAACCGGATCGCCACATCAGACAGCTGGACAACGAGCCAGAGAAGAAGAAGAAAAAAAAAAAATCCAAAGTGCACTGTTTGTTAACGGCGTTGGGGTCCTGCAGAGTTGCAGCGCTGTACCTTTCAGAGGTAGGCAGAAGTAAAGGAGAAAAGATAAAGCATTATGTCTTCATCTTCATATCAGGCCTCTGGAATCTGCATCATCCCTCTTTCTCCAGATCCCCCCTGACATATCTGACCCCCTGTTTTTTTTTTGTTTTTTGTTTTTTTGCAAGGCCGCCATTCCACTCGCACAGGTAAATGAGAATTGGTGGGCCACATCATTTCTTGTCCGTTCTTTTGTCACAGATAAGGCGAGTTTATACAGTTTTGTCCTCTCTGGTAATGTAACACCACTGTCCTGATAAAATACCAGAAGAATGAAGCCTTGTCCACGACTTAATCTCACTCTTTACCTGGTTATAAATCATTCTTTGTCTACAGCATAAAGCAACTTTGTGGTTCACTGGTCCAACATTCATCATTGGAAAACTCTACCAGTATTGGACAGAAGAAAAAAAAAACACGTGACATGACTCTGCACAAATCAATTAAGAGGGCAATGGTGCAATATATTGGATTTAGCTACCTGTGATTTCACTGTAATATGAGGAGGTCATTAAAGGCGATTACTTCGCCCCAAGCAGCTCAAAGTCACATTTATGAATCATTTACTTCATGTCAATAGTTTGTTATGGGGAACTGTTAATGCTGCCAATGTCCAAAGACCAGCATGTAGCTTCAGGTGTTATTTGATTAACTTTGAAGTTCTTGGTTGAATTATATCTCAGAGTGTATGTGTCTAAATTTACAGTATCCTACGGAGCCCCTAAAGCTCCGTAGTATCCTATATATTTGACCCAAAAATTAAATAAGTGACTTTGACCATGTTGCTGTCATTGATATTATGCGATAAGTACAGTCGGTCTGTCCATTACACAAATTTGGTATAAGAATTGTTTTTGTTGCGAGTCTGCAGTCCAGACTAAAAAAGACTCCATTTGGAGGTATTTTTAATCCACAGCCAGATGTAATTTGTTTCCCAGGAACTGGTGACAGCCTCATGTAGATGAAGCTATTTTTGTTTCTAGTCAAAATTTAGCAGAGCACAGCAGTGGCAGAAATGCTGCTGCATTTTACCTGCTCTGTATGTGGAGGAACATGAGTGGGTGGAGCATAGGCATACAAAGTTATATTATATGTTTTTACCTCGTGGTGGGGCAAAACCTGAAGTCTGTCTGTCTGTCTTCCACCCGCCGCCTCCCCAACACACACAAACACACACACACACACACACACACACACACACACACACAACACACACACACACACACTTCTGTTTGGTATGTCTTGTGAACAGTGCTCTTTACCTTTTGCCTCCCTATCGGCCATATTGGAGGTCCTCTCTTGGGCAACAGGGCCGTGTAGCTTTGTGTTTCTAAAAGTACATTTTGGTCATCTCAACAGAACAATAGACATGGTTAATTTCTGTGTATTTTTGATGGGGAAGTGATCATTTAACCACTGATACCTGATTTATGTGTTTACATCAGCTTGTTAGCTAGCTAACAGCTATCTGGTCAACTAGTCTTGTTGTAAACATATCAGATTTACTAGCTAACTTAGAAGCTAGCGTTCGTAGTGGCTAGTAGTAGCATTTTAACATTAACATTGGTTGCTTTGCTAACCTGCTGACTAGTTAACTGCTGCAGCTAACAATGCCTGTTGAGGTTAACTGAGCTCACACTTTTTAAGCTAATGTTACCACTTGGAGTATAGATAGGACCAAAGGGGCATGAGCTAAACACACAGTTCCCTGTGTCACAGTAACCTAAATTTGGAAACGAATCACATCTCTTAACTTTTACTTATAACATTACTGAATTGATCTACACACCCACACCAGTCTTTTTCAGGTATTTTTCTTTTTCTAGCACGGGTTATTTTATATTTAGCCCTTATTTGTGCACAGTTAATTCCCCATTGGACCTCATGATGGCACCAGACGTGGCTGCTAAGAGATTAGTGATGCAACTGCAATGGCGCTATTTGTATATCTCCTCTTAAGAAGTGCCAAAGACACCAAACTTCAGTGCTTTTGTCACTCACTAGCCAGTAGGCTATGTTCAGAGTTCAAGCTGACAACAAGAAGGACATATCGTCTGAGATGTAACAATCCTTTCTGTTATTTGGGGAAGAGCACCCGTAGAAAAAAGTTTTCAGTGCACTTTTAGTATAATATAGTAGGCCCTAGCCTATATTTAAACTAAAAATGAGCAAGTATACTTTTATTTTACTTTTGTTGTACTTGCAAAAGGTACACTTGAGAATAGTATACTTAAAGTTATACCATAGCCTGAAATAATGAGGTATGCTGGGATAGTACCTATACCCAGGAGTATATTTTAGTATAAATTTAGCATTTGTGTGAGTCAACTTCAAGTATACTAAAAGTATACAGATATAAACTTAAATGGACTACTTCGGTCCCACACCGAGTTAACTTTATGTACACTTACTTTTATAAACAAAAAAGTGGGCCAATTTAGTCCCAACAAGTAACAAAAAAAGTATACTTATTAGTATACTTATAGTTCCCCAAAGTATACTTTTTATGCTTAAGTGTACTTTAAAAAGTAAACTTGAGGTATGCTACTTTTTCATAAAGGACAGGATGTTAGGGGAAAGGAGTGAGAGCTGGTACAGTATGTCATTGGAGTTATCAAGTAGGCACCTCCCATGACAGATGACTCATTAAATTATACCCACGACACCTCCAGAAGTTTCAGCAGTGATTTCTGCTGCCCAGTATCTACATTTAGTTCCTAATAATTTCTAATCCTGTTACTCGTCTCAGCAAAATTAGGCTAAAAGGACAGACAGTTGACCCTGCTGGTTTAAAATGGTCTGCTCAGCACTTCAGCAACTCAACTGCATAAACAGTCGAAGATATGCAGCAAATATATTATAAAAACAGGGACAGCTATTGGCTACTTACCAGAACAATTAATTACTGTAGCAAGGTAATTGTAACAGTCAGCAGATTACAAGAGGTCCCCTTTCACTCCTGAATATAAAATAATGATGCACACCTATCCCACTAGCACCCTCAGTCTCTATATAACCTGGATGTTTGTCAAACACTAATGTATACACTAATATCTGCAACAAACCCTCCTTGCATAACATTTATTTCCTTGGTATCTACGCCATCTGTTCCTATTTCTCTCCGGGGCAAAGTATAAGAAGTTCTTGAGAATAGAAACTGATGAGAGTACAGTTTTAGCAAAGCCGGCATTTCTAATTGGCTGCTGCTTGAGGTCATGGATCCTGTGATGGACAGGTCAGGATAATGAGCCCAAACAAAAAGAAGAGAGAACAAGGTTATTTGTGTCTTGACTCTTTGGCAGTGGACAAAAGGCTTCTGCCGGGGGCAGGAAAGGATCTTGGCAGGGATACACACTCACCTTTTAACCTCCACTCCTCTCTGCACTCCTCTCTTCCCTGGCATTATGCATTGTTCTTCAGTAATTCCAAATTTATTACACAGGCAAGGGCAGGATAAATGTGTTAAAATGTAAAGTACTGTTAGTGTCACGCCACCTTATACACACTCTATGTTAGGTAGATACACACCTAGATCAGCCACACCTGGCATTACATCTACCATGAGCCCTGATGACATGAAACTGCCCCCAACAGACACAGCTACACTGCCATGAGTCATGTGACGACAGCCTGGCCTGTTGCCATGTGTTGTGTCTGCCCAACACATCACACAGTGTGCAGCGGGGCTGAGCAGGACCCTCGGGGGCTCGGCAGCGCTCAGCGGCTGAGTACATGTTCGAGTAGAGCTCAGCTCAGCTCGGCGAAGCCCTCCTATCCCCTCTTCTCCGGCTACACTGTGATAATCCTAAAACCACAGCGTGGGCCCGCAACACCATTCATCACTGCCAGGCTGTAGGTCACCACCCATTAGTTAGGACGCATTCGCCCTTCCACACCAATACTCACCACTGAGAACAACGTAAGCAGTATACTGTAGCAGTCGCATTGCTGTGCTTGAGGGCACAGGGCCTGCAAACAATGGGACAGAGGGGCTGAGGTGGCGTGGTACATATGGATGGTCAAAGTTACAGCGATGGATTGTGCACAAGTTTTCATCAGGAGATAAGCTAAAGCTGTTCTCATTGGTGCCACACCGATGACCAAAACCCCTTAGAGGACATCATGTGAGGAGGAAAAATTGTTTATTGAGCGGGTGCCTGTATTCATGTGTAATTAAAAATCCAACATAATTAGTCACGAGGCAGGTTAGAATTAATCAGGGCCAATTAATCAATCCGTCCCTTCTTTGTTTGTTTGCTACAAGGAGCTTTTGGCTGGTAAGCTCGTTCAGCCCAGCCAAGCAAAAGAGATCTTGCTTCCAGTGAGCTTTTCTATCTGTTTTGCTGTCCACATGAAAAAGCGGGCGTAGAAGAATGAAGATATATGGCTTTTATTAGCCGTTGTGATTTGAGGTAATACATCAAGAAAAAATGCGTGGCACCCTCCGTTTTCACAGTCACTTTGAATAAAGAGGGGTCAAAGGTGACCTTTTGTAATTATACCAATCATTAAATGAGGTGGAAGCTGCACTTTTTTTTCTCTTCTTGGCTCTATGTGCGATGATCCGAGCATTGCCCGGAAAAAGGGAGTCGGAAAAAAACGCTCATCACCCTCTTTTTCGCTTCATTCACTTTTTTTCTTCTCTTTTGCCATAATTAATTATCTCCAGTAAATTGGGCGGAAAAAGGTGCTTGTGTGCAGTCATTGGCAGAGTATGTGATGGTGTGTTGGGATCTTCCTGTCTACTCATTGCTGTTATAGGAAACTTGAGGTCTGTCAACTGTAACTGTGCTGATTAAAACTCACCCACACAATTATGCAGGGTTAAAATAGCTCAGACACGTGCAAGTGCTGCGCTGACGTTGTGCCAGGCAAATCCTGTGTATCCTCCTGCATCTTTTAGTTGGATTTTGATGATCCTCACTATATCATATGTAAGTTTGTGATTGTAAATAGTCATATTTACATGCAAGTTGATAGTGTTGCTGTGGAGCAAAAACATAAACAGAATGTTTCCATAATAGGAGCTGCATGTATTACTGTTCAGATTTGTTTGTATTTTTTCTGAGGAAAAAGGTACAGTGTCAGTGTAAGAGACTATGCATAATAAACTGATTATAATTAAGTTCAGTTCAATCTAATGTAAAAAATAAATAAATAAATAAATAACCTCAGGATAGTCTAGTTACTGAAAGTGATATAATAAATATTTCAAGTAATATAATTGAATTGAGTGAGTGTATGTGAGTTTCTGTGTTTGCAAGTGTGTGTGTGTGTGTGCGTGTGTGCGTGTGTGCATGTTTATCTGTGCATGGGCGTACATGTGACACATGAGAAATAAAAACTAATCACGATCATCATAATGAACTGTAAACGACTTTTTAAGGATCAGAATTTCAATCAATCCCTTAATTGCTTGTTGCAATTACACTGCCATATCAATGGCAAATCTGTTTCCATACCACTCCACTTCTATTAATCTCTACTAATCTTCCTATACCTCAATGGCACCAATTAGTTGGATGTATTTCAAATAGGCATATATGATGTGGCAATGTGCCAACAGGGCTTTTTTTTATTCACTCAGGTGAGTGAGAAAAAGAGACAGGGGGGGACAGAGAGAAAGAAATACAAAGGGAAAGAGAGCATCTATTAAATGCCCTGAAAGGCACAGTGCCTTCTCATGGAAACACCACTGTTATATAGAAATCTAATCATGCTCTTGATTGCTACCCAGACCTGTTACACATAGTGAAAGTCTTTTCCATGCGGACCTGCATCTATTTCACAGATATTGATGTAGATTTGGCAGGAAGACACAGAAGTGGCCTCAGTGCAATTAAGTCAAGCACAAGTGCGATAGTAGCCTTCCATGGCCAGCGACTGACAGGATTAGTTTTAATGAGAACCTGTAGGGAGAAGCTAGATTGGTGGACAAAGTAATTCATTCCTCACTGTGATACCCTTTTTATTAATTCAGCGGCACAGTGGTGAGGATGAGATGAAACTGTTGAACACAGGCTCCTGTTCACTGTTGCACAAATCCTTGGACCTAGCAATACATGTTTTCGTTTTTTTGGGTTGTTCTGTAATTCAGTGTGGTTTGCACTATATCACAACCTACTGAAGGAGAAGATCTTGAGTGAATACTGTAATTAACAATACAATTCATTTTGTCACACGCTGCTGCCCATATCATGGAGACATCTATTTCGGTCCATGGTTCTCATTTGTTGTTATTGGTATTTCTATCAAGTGCGGACAGAAGGTCAGAGGACCCAACATCCGCAGTCAGGAGATGATGGGATCTTGAGTAAGTGCTGCAATTGAGCACCCGCACAATTTTTATGTGTTGTGTGTATACCCTGATCCTATACAGTAGATTTACCTGAGCATCCATCCAGGGGTTCGCCTTGAGCTCGCAATACATTTTTTGTCCTCACTTGAGATGAATACGGAATTAAAGCAGGCTGACAGCGGTTGCGGGGCCCAGATTTACGATGTTATTTACACTAACTGCCTTTTCAAGTGACGGGGAACATTGATGTTTCGTTCATGTCATCAAAATGGATTATGGAGAAAATTACACAGGGAAAGGAAATTCCTATTCAGCCGTTTCCAGGCTGCCGGGCCTCTGCACCTTCAGCGCAGCTCGCATCGGGCGAAGTGATGAAGTGGACGAGAGAGAGAGAGAGAGAGGGATCGGACGAGCGAGGGGAAAACGGAAGAGAAAGCAAACAAACACGCTGGGGACGGCCGTCCCGTCTTCTCTCATTCCTCTCCCCCTCTCTCACCTCCTCCCTCACAAGCACATTTGTTCTCTACCTTGGGCTCAGAGCTTAGGGGAAGATCAATACTTAATTTAGTTGAGCATTAGCCATCTTTAAGAGTACAAACTTCATTTGATTACCTGTGTATCATGGCGCCCATGCAACTCATCCTAAATTGCCCCAACAGAGAACGCATTGTCGGCCTCATTAACCCATTTTATGTTTAGAGTTTCTTTCTTTCTCTCTTTCTGGGTAATTCCCGTCTCTGCTTGCACCTAATAGTAAGAGAGAAGCTTCAAATATCTGACTGTGGCCAGATGTTTCAGATGATGCAACGTGCCAGCAAGTGTCCAGCAGTTGTAATTCTGTGGCAGGAACAGAAGTGTAGCAACATAGATTTTTTCAATATTTCATGACTCCCCCAAGCCTGTGTGAAAAACCTCATATTGTTGTAGAAGCAGCCACACAGTAAAGTAAAGACCAGAAATCCAGGCCAATATAACAAGACTCTTATTATGATTTGAAAGCAAAAGTAATCTTGGGTTTAGCGCTCCTTCTCCAGGGTGTGTATTGTACAAGCGAGGCAGATAGTCAGTAAGCCTTTTGCTCCGCAATGTAAACCTGCTTCGAACCAGGAGGCCACTCACAGTTCATCACTAAAACTTTCTTTCGGAGACAAGGACGGCAGGTGAAGGAGCGCAATCTTTCTTCACCTGCTGTCAGTCCAATGAGACGCTCAATCACAGACACCCTCCAACAATATACAAACATAACTAACCCTGCTCCATCCTCTTCCTCCTATTTAGCGTTGCCTTCACTCTTCCTCCCGCTCACTCGGAATCCCACGGCGCCGTTTTTCTCCGGTCACGCCGAGGCGGTCTGTCCGAGGTCCCAGGAACGCTTCAGAAGTATAGCCCCACGCTGTGATAAGTGTTTTATTTGTTTTGCTAAGTGTTTCTCGCAATCAAATGGGTTTTCGACCGACCGGAGCACGGCAAGTCTGTAATTTGCCATCGGGACTGTCAAAGAAACAAAAATCTTTTTAGATGCTAATCCGTTTCGTACTGAAAAAGACTGCCGGTATTACCGACTCACAGAGTGAATCGCCGTTTAACATTGTTTTCCCATAAGATCAGAAAGTGCATGAAAAAGCAAAACTGAGAAAGATATTCATTTACCTTTTTCTTCCTATCTCCACCCAAGGCCTCGGTGCAGTGTCACTGGGGTACAAATCGCACTCTAATACAAATCTAAAGGGACATGTTTGCCAGTAGGGCCAATGATTCTCATAGTGAAGTACAATGTATCATCGATATACCCTACACAGTCCCCTGGCTTGGTGACTCCATGCAGTTGCCAAGTCATTTTAGAGGCATTTTCTCCCGTAACACCTTTTTGTTTTCTCCAAGAAATGCACTCACCGAGCACTTTATTAGGAACACCTTACTAATACTGGGTAGGTATCAGCTTTCAGCTCAATGTCAACCGGTTGTAAAGAGTGGTTTATCTGAGTTACTGAAGCCTTTCTGTCAGCTCCAACCAGTCTGGCCATTCTCCTCTGACCTTTCTCATCAACAAGTGGTTTCTGTCTGCAGAACTGCCGCTCACTGGATGTTTTTGTTTTTTCGCACCATCCTGTGTAAACTCTAGAGACTGTTGGCAGAGAGGCAGGGTACAACTGTAAGTCAAAGAGCCACGAGGGAAGGTCAAGCCACTAGAACTTTTGATTGAGCCCTGAAACAAACGACCTATCGATTAGGCCCTAAAACAAATCTTTTATGCTTGACGATCTTTCATTTCGAGGATCTCTTACATCATGTCCTACTGCGACGAAAGCCTCGAGCCAGAAGACGCGGAGCATTTAGGGCCGGCCATAACGCTTCCATCATCCCAGGTTGCGCGGGTCATCAAACTGCCATAGAGTGGGAGGGGAATCTGCTGAACAGACAGCCCGTTGCATAGCTCACTGCTATTTATCTATGGGATGAAATGAAGAATTGACAGTCAAATGTCCCCTTGAGGAAATCACATTAACTCTTAAATACATCCTGAACAACACATAGGGTTTTGTGCATGGTGGGTGGCAAAGGCTTTGGACTAACACTCCTCCAAAGTGACCCTTACTTACTCACAGCAAGCAACTTAGACCCTTATGAGCTAAACACAAGTGCTGTAACTGTTCGAAAAACAATAAAAGTTTTGCCATGCAATTATCTCCCAGCTGATTGGGCATTGTTCTCAGAAGGCTAATTGGCCCGGTCTATTGGTGCTCCAAGCTGTCTGAGGATTTCTCTGCTATTTATTGTTATTAGCCATTAACATTTACAATCTAACTGTGGGGTGCAATGTCGTGGCATTTTCAGTTCCATGGACCTCTATTGAATGTTGTCAGCTCAGGGCTTTTTAAAATGACTTTAACATGTGCTCTTGCCCCAGGGCGGGATGAGTTAATTTGTCCTCAACGTTACATGGGCGGTTAGTGAAAACAGATGAGGTCTTATGTCTGAGAGTTCTTGTTAGCCATGCTTTTCATAGTGAAAGGGCTTTCCGCTCCCGGCAAGATAATCAAAGAATCATGGAATTTACTTGCCAAGGGAATGGAAGAAGCAACTTGTTACGATAAACAAAGAGATATTGATAGTTTTTCAGAGTTTCATACTGCCAAGACAATGCACCAAGACACCAGCGACAATAATACGACAGTGAGAATACAATGTGGAATTACATGATAATAATAATAATAATAACTTTATTTGTATAGCACTTTTCATACAGACTATGCAGCTCAAAGTGCTTTGACAGTTCAGCACACCCATATCATCACAACATATCACAATAATGAGTAATAAGTAAAAGCAATATAATGAGTAAAAACAATAAAATAAGTAAAAACATTAAAAACAATAAATGCAATAGAAAAAGAATATATATATATAAAAAAAAAAGAAAAAACAGTAAAAACAATAAAAAGATAAAAAATAAAAAGAGTAGGAAAGAGGTATTAGTGATTGTATGCCAGGTTAAAAAGATATGTTTTTAGCTGACGTTTAAAAATGTCTACTGAGTCCACCTCTCTAATACCTTTAGGCAGGGAGTTCCACAATTTTGGCGCGTAGTGAATTAAGGCGGCTTCCCCAATTTTTTTTCAAACCTGCGGTACTTTTAAAAGACCTGCCTCAGAGGACCTGAGGGCTCGTGAGGGGACATAGGACACCAAGGACTCTAATATGTATGGGGGTGCTAAGCCATTAAGAGCCTTAAAAACAAGTAGAATAATTTTAAAATATGGGGAGTTCCACCAGGATCCACACGTTACCTGCCACCAGTGCAGGAGCCAAGTCGAATGGGAAGGGGGAGAGGGAGCGGCACGTTGAATGATCACTCTTGATGGGTCAAATATACTTGGGTTCAAGCCAATAAATGCCCTCTCATTTTAATTGAGGTACGTGACCTTATAACAGCACCCCTTTGAAAGGTTAGGGAAATGCCATATATTTCACCTACAATTAATCACAGCAGCAGTGTTTTAGTGAAGTGTTCAAAACTGACCTTCATTAGGAGGGGCCACACAGCAGTCTGCCCCACTTCCTGAGTGAGTAAATGCCTGTCTACCGCTGTGTATATTTACTGAGTCCTCTCACTGGCGCTTGTGTATAAACTTTGTGACTCATTTGTACAGGACTTAATAAATGTGCAATTAGGCAGGATTTTGCTTTTGTTTTCTCCAAACAGGTTCTTGTTTTAAGGTTGTTTGGCCTTTTTGTTGATTAAAAAATATGCAAAGGTGACTTTGTTCCCCCATTCAATTTATGCATTTCGATGATAGTCAATGTAAGTGAAAAATTGTCAGTCAAAACAAGTAAAAAACATAACTGACACAATACATGAGACAAAAGTCTTAACTGGCAAAGCCTGTAGCCCCCTGGTTTCTCCTTTATTTTGAAGCATACACACATCTGTAAACACAACTTGATATCTTTTGAATGATCAAGGAATGCTTATGATATTTACTTAAACACAGTATCTGATGAAAGGGTAAGAGGGGAAATATCATCAGGTTTATCAAGTTAGCACCTCCCATCACAGATGTGCCACTGAATGAGGCCCAAAACAGAATTAACTGGGAGGCCAAATGGCTCATCAGTCCCAGAACTGCTTCCCTCCACACCCACACACCTAACCAACTGGTCAAGCCAATACACCTACACTACACTGACACTGCCCTACACTTTGACTCACTCAATAGTTACAAAATCATTGTATCAGCAAACAGTCTTAACTATATAAAAACAATTATACCAGCAGCTAAGGCCCGTTTATGACTGCCCACTCGATACACACACTCCTGTCTTAGTCATAAGACTAGTTTCCATACATTGGACCCAAACTTGCATCCTTGACTCTCCAGCCTCACTGCTCAGTTTTGCCTGCTAGTAAGTCATGGTGAAGTCTAATATTCATATCAAAACCAACTCTTCCCATCCCCTGTGACTTCTTTTTAGATTTGTGCAAGAGGCCGAGGAAGACATTAAGTCATTTGCAGTACTTGAATACAAGTGAGGTTTTTCCTCTCCCAGGTGTGTTTGAGCTTCTATTTGGAGACATTTAGCATTCCCCAGCTTTCCCTCAGGCCAGACAACATGAAAGCGTCCAGCAAGTGTCCAAATAGTTCCATGTTCATTAAAAGTTTAATACGTGGTTTAAGCACTAATTTCCTCTCTGGAAGCAAGCCAGTGAGTAATTTGCTCATGGATATGTATTCGACTCAGACCTGGATCAAAGCATCCCATGTGGATCTCATTTGTTATGAAACCTCGGTGGTGAGTCTCTGAATACTGACTAAGAGCACTCCCCTGTGGTGACTCTGGATTGTTACAGTTTATGAAAGACATATGAGACGGACAGTATGAATATTCTGCCAATATCCATTTCTACACTTCATTTACCTTTACCCAATTTTATATGTATGTGTATGTATGCATATGTATTCTATAATATGCACACAAGCAGGACTCAGAAGCAGAATATACAAGCAATGTTACATTAGGTCATATTCAGCCGGATAATATACACAGCAGGAGACTGGTGAATAAATTTACTGTTGGTTTGAATTAGACACTGCCTCTGCTTTGTACCTTATCTCAGGTATTATCTTGAAATGTTTTTGCACATATATACGCCTTGCCCTGGCCATTTCCGATGTGCTTGTTTATGCAACAGAATCATTCTGTGCAATTTTTGGTTTTGAGCAAAAAAGTCATCATCTCTTAAAAATAATTGGCTGCAGTTATGTATTCACTTGTTGTTTTCTGTGCAGGCAATTGTGAAACGAGTCAAAGTTTGCTACTTAATCAGAAGTCATTTAAATGATGAGCCATCGGTGTTTGGATAGACAGATTTCAGTAGTCCCCAGGCTGGAACACCTAGATTAGTCTGGGAAATAAATGAAAACAAATAAAAGATGCAGAGAGGCACTTGCAGACAGGCAATTCCAATTGTGAGTGCATTCATTGTAATTTTGAGGTGCCTCATTGCCACAGAGAGGTAGAGTTGTGATTTGAATAGTGTATGAGAATGTTTCCGTCGGTAAGTGACAAATCTCTCATGATATTGCAGAGATGATCACTTGGTGCTATAAAACCTATTTTAGCAGGTATGAATGGGCTCTAAGGTTTCGTTGGGTATCACATAACACTCTCATTGCTCATGTGTATGATTTTGTTATGCACTCCAGAATCACAGTATTCTTCACAGTTTTCTGAGATTTCGTATTAATACATTAACGTTAATAAATGAAAATAAAGTATAACAATGCACAATGCCTTAAGATCCCTCACTGGCAGCCGGAGTGACCCCTAGCCTTTTGGTGGCTCTGAATGGGATATGATTTGCAGCTCACCGCCATATTTGCAACAAGATTGCCAACCCACTTCGCAACCATCAATCCTAGAAATGATAATCAAATATATACTGTGTACCAAAATCCTCACAGTGCATGTTCTATGTATAGTAGGAGATCCTGCATCATGCCACAACATGTCCCAGCATCACTTCACATATCTTAATGACAGTCTAAACGATTTGAGCTTTAAAAAGCGCTGGCCATCAGCCCTCTCGTTTATCAGAAGTTTCTCAAGGTCAACAAAAGCAAACACTGCCCCCCCAATGTTAAGTTGAGTTTGAGGAGAGATCGGTCCCTTTAATCTAACCCCTCTGGCTGTGACAGTGGAACTGGACTAGTAGGGAGTCCATGCTGTGGGGGACGTAAATGGCCGAAGGAAGAGTGAGGAGGACAGAGGGGAAGAACGGGTGAGGAAAAAAAAGAAAGAAAGGGGGCGAGATGAGGAGAAGCCAGGGGGTTAAGATGAGGAGAGAGGGTGACAAAGGTGGAGTGGAGAGTGAAAAGTGAACGGGGCTATGGTTAAGCCCACAGCACAGCCTCACTCGGATCAGTGGGGGCCATAAATAAATGTGTGACAGCGATAAATATAGCATGACAGGCAATCAGTAAAGTTACCCATGTCCCCCCAAGGACACTGCTGGTGAAAGGGGCCACAGGACACTGGGACAGCCCTGTGTGTCTCTCTCTCTCACACACACACACACACACACACACTGACTGACAAGTGGCTGATGGAAGCCCACTGTGTGAGGAGACACCAGCAAATCTCACGAGGAGAACACACCGAACATAGAGAGGGTAAAAGCAGATGAAGATGACCCTTAACCTGCTGTATGAAGCGAGACCGCAGGATCGAAGGCAGTAGTGATGGGATCTATCAATCACCTGGTGTTCAGAAATAGTGGCTGTTATATAAGGTGACAGTGATCAAGCCTATTGGGGTTAAAGGAATGATATGAAGTGCAATTTTTTTAAACTGCCCCAGGGGCAAACAGAGCAATATCTTGCTCAGGTGCCACTGTTACCTTTGACAGAGTTTTAGAATCCCGCTGACATTGGAAAAACAATTCACCTTTGTAATATACAATGACAAAACAGACAACAGACAAAACAGTGAATCCTTCAACAGGCCTTTCAGAGGGTTTTTAAGGCACCATGATACTGTGGGCAGTGGTGCTGGGTCTGCTGGCAGGGAGCAGCAGTCTAGCCCAGGAGGAGGAAGAGGAGAAAGTGGTGGCCATGGGAGTAGAGGAAGATGCTGAAGAGCCTGCTGAAGAGTCTCCAGCTGAAGAAGAGGCTCCACCTGATGAGGGCCCAGTGGAAGAAGACAAGATGGCAGAACCAGAAGACCCTGGGACTGAGGTAAGCTCCCACCCACGCTTTCAGGAAGACGCTTTCAGGTACAGTACCTCATGCCATCTTAAGCAATCAGTAATAATTGCTGTGTCTTGATATTGCATTTAACAAGATCTATGTAGATCCAAAACCCCTCCCTTCTATCCTGCGAATGAACGCTCTGGAAGAGGAGAGTGAGCAGCATTGATCTGGGCAGAAAAAAAGTGATCATCTATTACGTTCCTTGCCAATTGGCACCATAAGAGGCTGTCTATCTTGCCTGTGCTGTCGACTGCTGACTAAGTTTCAAAAATGCATCGAGAGACATTTAGTCTACCAAATGTAGGTATATTGTGCTAGAACTTGGGATTGCTTTCGTTTTTGTCCTTAAGTAATTGGTCTCATTTGTCCTAATCAACAGCTGGGCCCACCTGATGATAGGAAGCCTTGTGCAATGTGGATGGGTGGGTTGCCAGGGACCCCAGGGCACAGCAGGCACCCAGGGAGAGATGGCCGAGATGGACATGATGGTCCCCGACCCCGAGGAGGGAAAGGAGATGAGGGTGACAGAAAACTCTACTAGGTTTGAAATGTAATGGATTCTCATTCATTAGTAGAGAAACTTCAAGGCCAGTAGTGGATGAAGTGATATTCTGTTATGGAATGCATGCCAAGAAGTGCATTTCTACACCTGTTTGTCAATTTGATATCTTCATGAAATATTTTAGAAGCTGCTGAAGTGAAAAGGCTGATGAACTATTTACTTGAATCTGGTTCTTTTGCCTTCAATGTGAGCCAGGAGAAAAGGGGGAACCGGGCGCGAAGGGTGACGACGGCCCACCGGGTCCTTGTGGTTTTCCAGGAAACCCCGGTTTGAAAGGAGCAAGGGGCGAGAGTGCCCTCTGGTATCACTCTGCCTTTAGTGTGGGCCTGACAGACCCTGTACCCACTGACACATGACAAGCCCATCCGCTTCAACAAGCACCTCCACAATGAGGATCGCTACCTGCAAGTTCCGCTGCACCGTCCCCGGAGTCTACTTCTTCACGTACCACATCACGGTCTACCAAAAGGATACGCAGGTCGCCCCGTTTAAGACTGACAAGGGAGTCCAATGACTTCACCTTCTCTGGGTTTCTGCTATACCCTGATATGGGGAAGGTGGTAGATGTCTTCTGTGAGGCTAAGGTGGACTTTCTCCTATGTTTATGCCTGTCCACCACTTACAGTGTTGCTACAGTTAGAATCTAGGCCCTGTGGTGTGAATCAGCTGTGTTAGCGTTTTTTAAACTATTGTTAGGAACCAAACTGGGTTGCAGACCAAGGTCTGGTGGGACACGACAAATCTATTTATAGTGTATTTATTTTGCGAATCTATTTTCATAAGCCTTGGCCCTCAAGGTAAGACTATATCTCATGTGGATCCTGGGCTGAAAAATGTAACCTTTGAACAACATTACTCAGAGCAAAGAATGAAGGGTGTCCATACAAGGCCCCACTGATTTACCATACTTGAGGAAAAGTGTGCGTGGGAAGGGGCTAGGGTGTGTTTCTAAACTGGACCCAAGTTATAGTGTCCTGTTCTGGACTGCTTGGCCTACTGTCTTAGGCTGAGTAGCCGTAATGGATAGATAAGGATAGATTCATGGTAGTCAGTTCCATTTGTGAATGAAGTCCGCGTTTGGTTCAGTTGTCATCAACAATATTGAGATGGTGTAGGTTTGGAAGTGCTTGCGGTAAACTTGTCACTCTGGGCAGCTGTTGCATCCACCGCAATATACTTCACTTTAACCAAACCAATGGGATTCAAAAAAGGCATTATCGTCAGTCTTTGCTGTAGATGCTCAAAGGCTTCTTTGCCCACAAACTTGAAAGAAAAAACAATTTAACACAACTGAGTGTATCAAAGATACTTTGAGGAAACCTTGCCAGTATGAGGTACTATATCAGCACATTGCAATTTCATGGCAGCGCCAGCAGTTGCAAAGCCAAATAACACTGTCCAAATTCTGATGCATGTTTCTGCTTTGGGTTGGCTGGCAGTCAGAGACAGAATTACACCTTTGTAATCTCAGGTCAAAGCAATCCTAAAACAGAACAATTACATCAACTGAGTCATATATCACCAGCCATGCCATTGTAAACTGCTACCCATGTTTCTATTACCTACATGGGTTGATGCAGGTTGTTCTGAAAAAAAGAAATTCTACACCTGAAAAGCTGAATTGAAGTGAAGTTAAAGTGTCCCCTCAAATATGATATTAGGTAATAGGTAATAGTAATATACAGTAGTAATAGTAGCAGGTAGTAGTGAGCTAACTTGTGGCTTACAACGGTGAAATGAATGAAAAATTAATAGGAATTAGCAATTAAATACATGTTTTCAACATAAAAAATACGGTATCTAAATATAAATTCCAAATATTCAGTGAAATAAAAAATGTGTTTTTTAATCATGTGTAGTTTATAAACCATGAATGAAGTGAGACATCTCTGTCATCAAAGTGACTGGAGCCTGAGCTTCATCTGATGAATCATAATGCAGCTGGACACAATGCAGCAGAGTTCATAGAATTTAGAATGTCAGTGTCATAAAGACAGACTGACCTGAAGACAGACTCAGACTCACAGTTTCATCTCTGATCGGTGTTCACCTGCACATTGAGACAGAAAACTCACGTTGCTTTCATTTGGAGAAACATCAACAATATCTGCCTTTTAGAAAGGAAACCATGGAGAGTGATTTCCATCCTGGTGAGCCACATGTATTTATAATTGTATTATTTACCAGGAAAAGATTAGTACAGAGGATTTTGCTGAACAGACAAACAAGAGACAGACAGTCAGGATAGACTAGTTGTTTGTGTTGAAGGATTTACATTTGTGTCCAGTTCTTCCTTAGTTTGATTTACATTGTAAATTCAGTTAGATTTGTTGCTGAAACAAAACTATGATGAAAGGCATAAGATGAAGCTATGATGAAGCATGTTGACCTTGAATGAAGCTACATCAGGTGGCCTTGTGATTACTTGATTATTAAGATGTTGCCATTGCATTTCTTTCAGCATCCATGCAAATGGTCGCTCGACTCAACGCCCTTAATAACGATCGCCATGAAAACATCAACTGCATGTTTGTGAAAGTCCTGAACAAGGAGCAATACCTTTATGCTGAAGCCTCTAGTTTCTCTGGAGTGACTGCTGAGCTGGACTGTGACCTTTCACCTCAGTCTGCTGTTGGTCTCGGCTCCAAACCTGCTTGTGGATTTGAGAGCCTCAATATATGGGAACCAATAGCCAGCACAGCTTCATCAGCATACAAACTTCTCTTGGATATGGATGAAGGACACCTTCCTCCCACAGAGAAAGAGTCTCCTCTCATGACCGAGGACACAGTGTTAGGTAATGCTGGAGCATCCATCCACCCAGCTCAGCATGTTGAGGCTCAATCCAACCTGCTCCGCCTTGTTGAGGCTCCATCCCATGAGGCTCAAACTGATGACTTCAAAATCATTGAGAGATTGAGGCTGCTTCAGCACTCCCCCTTTGGTTTTGACGATGACATCCACCTGGAGAAAGTTGGAATGAGATACCTCTATGCCCCCCCATGTGACACATCTGGATTTGTGGCTGACTGCTGCTCACCCTGTGGATTCACTCTGGACTGCCTGGATGAGTGGGAGCCACTGGTCAAATCCCACTTTGACTTGGAGAAGGAGGGATTTGGTGAAGAGCTCCTCTACACTTCATCATACCTCTCCAGATTTGTAGTTAACTGCTCCCCACAGCTTGGGCCGACTCTGGACCAGCTTGACAAATGGGAACCTGTTGTCAGCAGCACTGATTCTCACCTGATGCAGTTCCTCTCAGTCCTCCTGGAGGAGGAGGAACTTCATCAAAAGCACATGAATGCTTCCTCAACAGTGAGTTCTACATGTATGGCTGCCTGTGCTGCACACCATGCCCCTACTCAAGATCATCTTGATGATTGGGAGCCAATCATCAGAGCTGATTCTAAACTGATGCTGTTCCTCCAGGACTTGGAGAAGGAGGAAGAACAATGTCCTTTTATCATCAAGAGTGAAACGGTCAACCCTTGTGCACAGATTGAGGCCTCTGCTGAAAGCTCTGTCACCGTCCTGTATCAACCTGAATGTTGTGAGGGAACAGAAGTCTCTGTCCTCTCTGCTGGACCTGACAATAACTCCACCTCAGAGGAGGCTCTCCCTGTTTCTCTTGCTGAATACACCCTGATTCACCTGCTTCAGGAAGGATCAACCAACCTGCTTCAGGAGTCCCAGGCTCCAGCCATCCAGGTTGAGGTCAAAGCTCCACCAAGCCTTGTGGTTGAAACTGTAAAGGACACCAAGGATCTGTCCTGTCTGACCCTGGAAAAAACACTTCCACCAGTCCAGCTGGTCAAACCTACAGGACCTCAGAGTTCCAGTGCCAAAGACAGCCTGTCGACAAAACCAAAGAAGAAGAAGCGTGGCTTCTTTTCTTGGCTATCTCGCATATTCCGGAGGAAGAACAAGAAATCTGCTGACAACATGGCTGCAACAGCAGAGACGCCGCTCCAACAGACCTGCCAGACAGAAGCAGATGAGCCAAAGCCCTGCTTGACTGCCCTCTCACCTGCAGTCCACTTCTGAACTGTCATCTTCCTTCCACTTTACACAGTTTAACAACTGAATCATTTTATTTGAATACATTTATTTGCACACCAGCTGTTACAGTGTCTTTGCGCATTTCTTCAAAACACACCTTTATTCCTGCAGTTCTGGGTAACCTGTAGCCTAAAGCAGTGAAAGTGTAATGGAATTAGTAAATATATGTTGGCCATTAACATTTTCTATACCTCTATTACTAACAGTATATGTGGCTGTTTTTTCACTGAGAGTCCATTTTGCTTTTCGTATTACGGAGAAAAATAATTTATGTCGTGGCCACGATTTACTGTAACGTGCGCACAATATGCAATTCGAGCTCTCGTTTTCTTTTTTCGTGCGCACGATACAGTTCGTTCCCTCGATTTCCTCTTTACATGTGAACAAATTGCCAAAACGTGCCCTCGAAATAGTGATATTGTGCTCTCGATATATAATACATGCGCTCTTCACGAGCTTATAGAGTCAGTGCACATATGGTGATTATGTTTAAATGTGGGCTGTCCGGGGTGTGTTGCCACCTGATTGTGTTTACATGGCCTGTGGCTAAATATGTTGCAATATTTGGGGGATATGCCTATTCAGTGTAAACAGACAATGGATATTAACATCCTTACTAGGCCTATCTGCAATACCTAAAAGGTACCCTTTAAGTGGCATTTTTTCCTAAACTGCAGAGTTTAACGAAATCGAGGGAACGAATTCTTCTCTCATAATTACAAAATTGTTACCCCTTAATTCCCGGACTTCTTGTTTTGTTACCCTGTACAGCATTGTTATTTTATTAGTACTACATCAATATAAACTAGTTACACTGTAGCGGACTGTAAAATACAGCATTACCGGGATTTTTCCTATGTGTGTTTATCTATTGCTATGACAGTAGTGAAGCTGAAATAGAAGCTGGAGATTGTTTGTAATGTGAGCAGCACATTGCTATCTCCGGCATGCTCAGTGACCTCAACTCTAGAGCCAACTGGTGATCTCCACACATACAGTACAGTCGCTGATGCGCTAATTAGAAAAAGCCTCACTGAGTCTCTGCTGTGGTCTCTGCTGTGCTATGATTAAATGGTAATAAAAAATGAAACCAAGGGTAAGTTCTGAATACCAAACAAGTCATTTTGCAAGGTATGAAAAACATCTGTTCTTCTGTTCATAGGGACTTTGAAAATTGAAAGGTACCTGCAAAAAGGATGTGGAGCCCCAAAATTTCCCCAAATTCTTTGCATCTGAGATTTATGGAAACTGATTAAAACTAAAAAAAAAAATCCTCATCACTTTCCATTTTTTCCAAGGAACAACAATCAACTTAGGTTACTGTACATTGGATGAGAACAATACAAATGTTCCATTCAATAAAAACAAGGATATTCAAAGTGACACAGAAACGAGGCTCATGCTCTTACTGGAAAATTGGATTGAACACATCAGTCACACCTAACAGCCTACATAAGACACAAATGTAATATCTGCAAGGCATCTAACATTAACTAGTCAGCATTAGCATTACAAAAAATTTATTGTTCAGCTCCTGTAGTAGCAGTTCTCCAGTGAAGCATTTCTTGTGCTTGAAATGTTAGAAGAGCTACATGAGCACTTCTAAAGCTTTGAAAGGAATTTGCAGCAAGTCTGTGTTGGCCAAACATGCTGTTGGGGCAATGGAAGCAGGAAAAGTGGTGTTTAAAAGAGGCGTTTAAACTGGAAGGCCATGTTCAATGTCATACTAGATGTAACAGTAAAATACTTTGCCATTTTCAATTCACCACTCTCAACTGTTTATCATGTGCTTGTCTTGTCAAACAGATGCTGCTGATTAATATCATCAAATCTATGACCCTCTGTGTGGGCCCCATATCAGTCATGGAAGAATTTGAGTTGGCCCAGATTCATAAAACAGGTCACCTCCATCCATGATTTTATCCACCCTTCTGCCTCTGTACAGGCTACATTTTACTTTTACATGACATATGCAGTAATAGGTTTTTAATCTGATTGAACTAAGATGCACACATAAGCAGAAATGTGTGAAAACCAGACTCAAGCTGAGCTTGCCTGCTGAATGTCACCATCTTGTGTCCAGAAAAGAGACTGCTACTGACAACATTGATGTGTTGCCAGTGTATGGAACGCCCTAGGCAAGTTTTCCATTAAACTGTATGTGCAGGCTGTGGGGACAAGGGTGACACCTAGCAGCTGACCTAAGTACATGGTCTGGCCCCATTAGTCATCCATTTCACAATGCCATCACCTGAACTCTCCTCTGGACTGGGTGCACGTTTGCACAGTTTATTATGGGAACTTGCATGATTCATAAAGAACTTTAGTCAAGACACAGCATACACACACCACCTTTATCAAAAGGCAAGAAGATATCAGTTAAATTGTAAGTAAAAATCAACAAGCAGGAGGTGTGGTAGAATATTTTATTCTCATATATTTTATGGAATAATATACAAAGCCCCCCCACCCCCCAAAACAAGTGTGCACATCAGTCCAGATCTGCCAGCCAAAATAAACTGGTTGGTGGAAACTATTCTCAAGGACAGGGTAAAGAATAGCCTAGAGAGACAAGAACTAGCTTTGTGGGTGTAGAAGGTTATGATTGCAGTTTCATGTGACGTCTCATTCATATAAAAAGTACATCATCTCATCATGAATGAACCTTATAAAAAAGATAGCCGAATTTGGCTGGAGTCAATTGAAACTAGTGCTGCAGCCATGACAGCTGAACCAAGACAAGAAAGAAAAAGATGAGTTTTGAAAAAATAAAATGTCTTTCCATCTTCATTATCACTACAAGGACGTAATCAATCATGTGCAACAATAATTTAGGTTTACATGACTGTAAAATCCAGACCTTTACATTTACATTTTCTGTTATTTTTCACAATCTCTTGCTAAGCTGCACAAAGGAATGAAAGACTTGCCCACTTGGGACAGAAACAAAATTGTTGACAATTATACAAAAAAAGACAAATAGCTGAGGGGATAAGAAAACCAGTGAGCAGGGCTACGAATGAATGTAACCTCACATGTTCTAAGAGCCAAACTAGGTCCAATAATATAGGGTTTTTCAAAGTGGCTCTGAAACATTTGGAGTGTGTTTGACATAGCTAGCCATTACTCGTTGATTTTGTACCACTGGAACCACAACACTCGCTCCCATCGCTTTGGACAAGATAAATCAAGCGCACATCAAGTATTTCAAATACACCTGGCCGACGGCCTTGGCTAATCTCATGTCATGACATGTAAAAGCAATCAGCTCCCAGACAGACCGGGATGGGAAACCTATTGACAAGTATAATAGTGAGCAAAAAGAACACTTTTAAACATCACTACCATTGAATCCATCCAATTCAATGCATGATTCACCATTACTGAACAAGTCCATTTCATAATTTTTGAGGAATGAGTATGTTCAAACCCTCAGCACTGATTCACACCAGTTCTCGATATGAGATGGTTCTTTTTTTTTTCTTTTTTTTTTTTTTTTAAGTTCATTTTCCAGGAATGAAGTTCATTCTTTTCCTCACCACTACACGTCAAAACACATCAGAAAACAAGTTATCCCAGTACAATAAACACAATCCAAGGGTTCACGGTCCAAAAAGGTGCCATTTGAAAAGAGCCTCGGTCAAGAAACCTAAGGCCCCAGTCCTACAGTCCTGTGTCCACTCATTAAAGTGTCCAACTTGGTGAACCATCATTTTCACCTCGTCCTGGTGAACGAGGACAATTCACATGGTGGACATTAGAGAAAAACAAAAATCGACATGTTCAGGATGATGGGGCCACTGTCTGAGTCGTCTTCTGCCAGTTTCAGCTTCACTCCCCCGGGCCTTCCTCTATGGCTCTTACGGAGAGGATACAGCAGGCTGCTACTGCAGCCTCAAGAAGCTGGCTGCCTGTCTCTATTCCTCTTTTTCTGTCTCTTTAAATCCAGCCATCCATATCCTCTCTTCTCCAGTCAGGCCCTCAGACCATGTATGAGTTCTGGTTCTTTAGCTTGTCCAGCTCTTTGCTCTGCTGCCTGAGAAACAAGATTCTGGGGGGGGGGAAAGACATATATGAATGTATATGTGTCTCTATCTGTCTATGTGCATGTCTGTGCGAGTGTGGTTCTTGCTCTCACCTCTGTTCCCTCAGTGTGGCTTGGATTTCACACACTCTGACCAGGGAGCGGAGGTTTTTCAGCTCTGTGCAGATCTCAGACATGTACAAGCTGCCCATGTTGTGGACGTCCTCACGCAACCTCGCCGCCTGACAGAAAGGAATGAAGTTATGACCACAGATATTCACAACATATTAAGAATTCAGACCTGATATTCACAAAGTTTCTTGGAATACAAGGATCAAAATGAACTTACTCATTCAGATTAGACAAAGACAAATATGTCATGAAGCAACACTTGTTCAACACCAGATTTCAAGGCCTCTTTAATCCAAGAGCCCCAAATACGAATAAATATGACATTGACAGCTTGAGTAAATAATTTACATGTTTTGGTGTTTCATCAAAAGTTCCTGAGCTCAAGCAGTTGTATCGCATGAGACTACTTCCATCAGTTGCAAGCTGGTGGGTTTTTGCTAATCTGACACTGTGAGAGGATAGAGCCACATGCAATATCAAAATGGAACAGAAAAATCCCTGGTTGTGGCGCCCATTAACGCAGGCAGGGCCTTCATTGTTACAAACAAAATGAGCAACAAGTGTCATTTTATGGTTTTCATGAATTCATAATGACCCCACAGCTAAATTAACCAGTGTCTGGCATTCCATTGCTCAGTATGCAAGTATTCATACAAGAAACAGTAACTGTTGGTGCTCTGTCTTCCCTCTCTATGGAGGACTCTACCTGCTTCTCGGTGTGTTCTGCTGGCCATCCTTGGACGTGTCTGATGAGGTTCTCATCAAAGTGAGCAGCCAGGGTGGGGGTGAAGGAGCCGGGGGTGCCGGCCTGGGTTTGGCTGGTGCTGCTGGAGGGGACAGGGGGCAACCCGGCCCCACATATGTGGTTCGATCCCGTGGACAGAATCTCCTGGCTGCTGGGGCAAGAGAACAGATCAACTGCATGATGATGATGATGATGTGAATAAAATCCAACTGTTGTCCCCAGGCTGGGATTACCAATTTTTGTTCCCCATGATGAAATCAGGGGGAGTATGAATCAAGTCTCTTTTTATTCGTTTGTCCACTATATCTTATCGTCACGTGATATCTCAGACACCGCTGATTGGATTTTCATGAAATTTAGGGAAATAAAGGTTCTCACCACTGCCTTACAGCACTTTCAACACTGCAATGATTAGCCCAAGGGGGGCACTATAATTACATGTCAGAACAAGGTGACATATTGTTACCAACTGGCTAACATGGGGCACAAGATGCTTACTGTTGCCTTGTTTTGTTTGGTAAGCAGTTTTCAGGAATCAATATATTTCAACCTTAAATGTGTTGGATTCTTACATTAAGAACTTGAGTTCTCATACTGTTTATAGTCACCTGTACTGAGCAAATAAACTGATTCAATTTTAAAAAGCAGAAAGTATACCAGTGTTGAACTGAAAAAAGTACTCTTTAGCATAGTGAAATGTGCTTTCATTCAAAAGAAAGGGTATCAAAAAAAAAACAGTATAATTTAATAACTGGTATGAAATTTGAAGTATCAGAACACGTCAGTAATATTGACAATTTTTCATCAATGCTCAGCCCTAACTGCACCAGATTAAAGCGGTTATCATCGTCATAACCACCAAGTCAACTGAATTTGTTAAGAGCCAAAAAACAAAGAACTATGACAAAGTATTAAATTCCAAAGGCACGGGCAAAGACTTATTAAATGCACACATCTTCTTTGTACCACTTTGACATCGCAGCACACAAAATGGCTCACTCCATCAGTTGACAGATGGCAAAAAAAATTCTAATGACAATGCATGCATTCAATTTATGCTGAAGGCATAGGCTGTATTAGCACCGAGTTCCATGTACAAAACCAGTTACTCTCTCATAGTTAAATGTTTGATGGTTATGGCTTACATTTTGTCATAGAAACGGTCTAAGACAATTCTAAGACTTCAAATTAAGGCTTTGAAAAAAAGGTTCGGTCTCACTGTCCTCACTACTACTTAGGAATGTGAATTTCAGGTTTCTGGACTCCCATTCATTTCTAGTGGGATATTACAGTCATCCTACTTGGATGTGTTCCGGATAACATCTCCGGCAATCAGATATTAGGTTATTTGGCTTTGTTCACTCATCTTTCATAAAGGTAAATCCATTTGCACTCAATCACTCACTGTCTTTTATTGCAAGGTAAGTGTGAAAGCCCTTCTTTGTTTTTTGACCATGAACGTTACGGTGTGCAGAAGCCATTTAATGGTGTAACCTCTACTGGGAAACTACCTTCGCTGTTGGAGAGTCCTGGGATCCTCTGGACGTTTCTCTACGGAGGTCTGAGACAGAGGGAGCGGTCCTGGTTTACCTGAAGACATATTGCCCTGGGGAAAGAGGGGGAGACAGCGACAGAGAAAAAGATGCAATGAAAACAAAAGGGAGGGGGGGGGGGGGGGGGGTAAGTATATATGAGCAAGGGAAAGAATATTTAGGGTTTTCAAATGTGATTTTTATCTGCTACTTTTAAAAAGGAAACTATCTGGTGCTCACCCTGGTTTGGGAGGAAGTGACGCCACCAGGAGGCACGCCCAGCAGGGATTTCTGGCCTATCAGGTTGGTCTGTGGCGTGCCGTTCCGTGGTGAGACGTAGGGTCGCGGTGACGAGGCATCCGATGTCAGAGACACGGGGGACTGACTGGACTGCTGAGCTGATTGGGGGCATGGGAAAGAGACAGAATCAGCATAGAGAGAGAGAGAGACAGCATTACGTTGGTTTCTATAGCAAGGCAATCATCCTACAAATACGCAAATACAGACTGATAGGTGTGATGAACAGCAGGAAAATTATCAATACTGGCAGTATTGGTCCCTAAGAAACCAAAAACCTATAGTGACTTCCTTATTTGGAGTGGAGAATAGCGCACAGATCAATAAGCACTAAAAACAACAAAATAGGGGGGCATTTAATTATCTGGCAGCAATAAAATCCGACAACTAGCAAATCAAAAGGCCAAGGTCATGGAGAAAGTGATATCCACAGACGACTTGCATGACATGCTAAATGCCATTGTGACTTAGGACAAATAATGTCATTTAAGGTTTTTTTGCTACATTTAAAAAGACTGATTCCAGAGAGTCGGGGGACAGCGGGGTAATTTAAAAGTGGAGGAGGGGAGTGTGAGACAGAGCAGGTGGTGAGAGACAGCGAGAGGGCCGTACCTTGGTTGGAGTGCTGAGCGGCTTGGGAGAGCAGAGCAGTGATGTTGAAAGCAGACGGTCCAGCAGTGAGGAGCTTATGAAGCATAGACCGCAAGGAAGCTTGGGTGACAGCAGCCGCCAGGACTGGAGGGAGGAAAGAGGAAATGCACACATACACAGGTAGGTGAGCACAGACACGCATACAGTAGGTGAGCGCACAACCACACACACACACAGGTGAAGACACGTGAATCCAACAAGTGAAGTGAGAAAACACAGGTAAGTGACAGGGCAAGAAACTAATTTCTCTTTCCACCGGCCACAGTGGCTGGTTCTTTCAAATTCACCAGCAAACTAGACTTTTAGAACGGTAAAGGACCTCCAAATAAAGGCCAAAGTGGCAGGTGAGTAAACAGTTGAATATACCAACCTACCAGCCACAGTCAACATTTACCTACATTTGGCCGATGGCAACTCTCCACACTGGTAGGGTGAGCATTAACACATATAAGTGAACTCAGAGGTTAAAGGACAAGCACACACACACGACAAATTCACACAGAAGTCAGAAATCCATCATATAAGACAACAGAGGTGCACACAGGTGAAGGACAGCACACAACCACCCATTTACGGCAGGATCCACACACACACACACACATGACGGAAGGAAAAGGACATTTTTAGCTGTTATAACATAAGACATTTGTTGGACGTTTTTATCCAATGCGCCTTACAGTATCATAAGTGCATACATTTTTAGCGCGGGTGGCCCCAGTGTGGAATTGAACACCTATTGATCCCCAATTGAGCATTCACCATTTCTATACAATAACCTTGCCAAAGAGACAAAACAATTCTGGAATATTTTCACTACTTTCAAATTTGGAAAAGCAACATGTTCCCTGTATTTCATTGGCATGACTTATCACACAGTGACTGACAGTGATTTTCAGAGTGCATTCTAGTTTAATATGGCAGCTGCCTCATGTTCACCTGCTACTACTCTGCATCATATGATTATCCAAGCCAATGACAATCAACTTTATACAAATTCAAGTAAGTTCTAAACAAACTTCTCCTGGTAAATGTCTTTGCTTCAAACTCAGTTTCGGGGGGGGGGAAACACCAGCCCTGGTCTACCGTTTATCTTGTGTGCACCGATTATCTGCTGTCCCCTCACCCTCGTTGATCTTGGCCATGTCCATGCTGCCGTTGTTCATCTGTAGAGTGGCCTGCAGCGCCGGGATGAGCTGATGCAGGAGGGCGGGGTCCTGGAGCAGTGCCGGGGACTGGGACTGGACAGCAGAGGGTACTGGCACCGTAGAGGAGGAGGAGGAAGTGGTAGAGGGGGTGGAGCCCAAAGCCCCAGGAGCGGAGTTCAGGCTCTGAGAAGCAGAGGAAGAGGAGGAGGAGGAGGAATGGCCGGAGTTGGATGCTGTGGACTGGTCTCCTGAAGTGCTCTCTGTGGAGACAAGTAGAAAGCAGAGCTTGAGAGTTATGATATCAACCTTGTATCAACCTCAAATGTGTCAACAGAGAACACAGCATTACCCCAATACAGTGTTCTCAACACCTGCTGCCCAGTTTTGGGTCTAAATCTCTTCCAGCACCAAACAAATGTAGCAAATCACAGCCGTGTATATCTTGTGACCTTGTGTGCATCTAGGACGTTTAGCCAGAAAATGCGCATTCGGAAGTTTGCAACAATTTCGGGGACGACATGCCCATGCCAAGTTCCACCAGAGCCTGGCTATGTAAAAACCTGAACCACATGGCTAAATCTTAGTTAGGCCATACTTACTTGCTGTGGCTTTGTCCTGCAAGGCCTCTTGTCTGTAGTCCATGTCCCTAGGGAAACTGTTTGCCGCCATCTTGGCTGAGTCTTTCTGACGTTGTTCTCTGTAACAGGATTAAACACATACTGAAATCAACAGTGGCGATGTGCAGATGTAGGCCGCAGCTAGATTTCATACCCTAACCTACTGGAAAATTGTCAGGACTGGTACACTGGATGAACCTTTCATATACTGTATGTGCAAGATAATCATAACCACTTTGTCAGGTAAATCATTAAATGATTATTGCAGTGCATGTAGTCATTTCAATCAAGGAAAATGCCGGCCTACCTCTCCAGCAGGTCCTTGGGCTTCTCCCACTGGGAGACCTCAGTTCTACAGTTGTAGTAGTACTTCTTCCCAGAGGAGCTGATATGCTCTGTCCAGTCATCTGCTGGGTCTTGGCGCTGGGAGAGACAAGGCGAGAGACGTCATGGTAAGTATACATTAGGCGTACCACAGGGGAAAAAAGGAAGATGTAAGTTGTGGCATCCCTCAATATCACAAAGCCTGTTTCCAAGATTGCTGACAACCAGACTGTGCAATATCCATTTCTCCCATTCTGCTCAACCCTATTACAGCTCAAAGATTTTACATTTCAAACAGCTACCCCGAGTCTTTATACCCTGCGGGATATAGATGTGGGTGGTAGGGGCTGCTCTCAAACTGTACCATCAGTATGACAGCCTGTTACAATTCAAAACTCTTCGAGCCTTTGAGTCAGTAAACAAAAACTGAACTGACAACTATGATGAACAATGGAAAAAAACGGCACTATAATTTTAGGGAATACAACAGCAACAGAGTTTGACAACTGCAGGCCCACAAAAGACAGATAGTTGTTTTTGCAGCAGCTAATGGGCGATCGAATAAACTCTTCTGGGCTTGTGAACCTCAATTAAGGACAGGGCAGAATGGATAGGCATAGTTAATCTGTCAGCCTTTTACCAAAACATCATCTTTGCTCTTAATTCTCCCGACCCCGAATAACACGTCTCTCTGTGTCTCTTCCTGTGCCTCTGTCTCTCTCATGATAGACACACACAGAAAAGCAGGGAAAACATGCCTGTGGGCTACACATTTATCACTTGCTAGAAGATATCCAACCAAACCATGCAATTTTACATCAGTAAACACAATCTAAATATCATTTTAGTTTTTAACCACACACTCAAGACCCAGAACAATGGACTTTTTATTTTAAGATCATAGAGTGAAATGCGTAAGTATGTGGCATTTTAACAGCACCTCTTGACTGCCATGCTGTGCACAAGGTTTTTGTTTTCTTGTAGATTTTTTTAGCCTGTCATGATGTTGGCCATGTTTACTTTTACATATGTACCTTTCTCCACTGTCAATGCTGTAAAATGGTACGAGTAACTAACTTTATCCAGCTTACAGACATAAAGGAGACACTCGTATCAACACTAACCAATTAACTGTACCGTGAAAATACCCAGATGGCCCGTATGTATCTATGCTAATAAACCGGAGTCAGTGTTTTCTTTACATTTATTTAGCTACAGTGCCCCCCACGACTAGGAAAATGTAAGTACAATGAAAATTCATCATCTGGCCTTAATGTTCAGTCGTTCAAAAGAAAATATAACAATCACAACTGCAGCACAATTGTGCATCAGGATATAAATATCCAAATAAGAGCCATTCTTCAACTGTGAAATGGAGTGAACCTGGGTCTCACAACTAACCTGCGACCACCCCCGACATTTCTAAACAAGAGGTGCAAGGCACTCCAAAACCTAATCCGATAGGGGGAAACTGTGGTGTACGTATACATTTTCTATCATGTATTGTTCTTGAGTTATTGTGTTGTTAATGTGTCTACACAGACAGACAGACGCCACCATAACGACATATTGTCCTGCATATACCATGCAGCCTGGTGGCAGGGCATAAAAATTCTACAGGAAGCACTGAGGGCAGATCATGAGATAGATAGTGTTGAACAGTGCCTTACCCTGTCTGCAGGCTTGCTCTGAGTCGCATGTGAGTCGGAGCCGTGGTGGGAGCTGTTGTTGTGAGAGTTCTCTTGAGGAGAGCCACTGGTCCCTGCAACAAAGCCATTTGTCAAGTGATGGACAATACACAATGCTCTGCAGAAGAGAAAATCCTCACAGGTCAGTGACGGCTACAGAGTCTGCATCATTTAGTTTTGAGTACAAGTGGCAGTGTTAAAAGCAGAATGATGGCACTGTGCTCTGATGGTGAAACACCACAGTATAATCTAAAGATTAAAGGTTTGTTCCTTGTGACAGTATCTCTCTTTGATAAAGACGATGAGCCCCTATCTGCTCAATGGGCACCGGGGTTGAACCTATGTTGAACCTATGCTAGGAGTGTGTCTGAAGGGCAATAAAACAATGGACTGGAGACAGAAACAAATTGGACTGGATGAAGATGATTCATTCCTGTGTGTAGATGCTGCTCTTCTGCCACGTGTGCAGCCTTGAACCGACACTGGCTCCAGTAGCGCCGGCTCATTTGATGACCCTGTGCTGCTACCTAGACATCATATTCACTATCTGTACTGTATTTAAGGATGTCAGAAGTCTGTCAGCAAAATACACACATTTCCAAAGGTCTTTAAGGTGTTCCATTGTTCACTGTACAGGGGAAAAGCCAGGGGAAAGCCAAGGAAAGTCTGGGCGATGAATAATGGTCAGAAACAATGTACTACTACTTGTACTGTTCTATAAAATAACCTTTACATAAAAGTGTACTAAAGGTTTAAACTTAAGATTTATTCACAGGCCTGGAATACAAAATTCTATTGTCTGAATGTCATGACTCACATGTCGGACCTTTTCATGGAATTTTACAATATAAAAGCAATCACATTTTTTACAACTCACGCTTTTGTGGTGAACATTCCAATAAAAGTTCTCAAACAGCAGACTGTATTTTATTTTTTACTTGCAATTGCTGTCAATCTCTACCACAAAAAAGTGCTATGTTTGCTCTGCAATCTCTGAAAACGAAGAGCATTTCTGGTGGCAAAAATTACAGAAACGCAATTCTGGAAAGATTGGTCAGTCTTTTGAATCCTTGGTAAATTCTAACAACTGAGGATTTATTTGATCAGGGTTACAGTGAGTTTTGTCTGAGGTTTCTTTGGTCAGCTTGCCAGGCAAAACAAACAGAGCCGCCATTTCTGACAACAAACTCATTTACAAAGCAAACAACGATGCCTGGAACTAATAAAGAGGGCTCCCAGTCTGTCAATGCTGATGGAACATTGGACAGTCCCAGGTGCTCAGTGTGTTCCAACTGAGTTTCCCTTACATTTCCAGTAGTGGCACCCCACCACCAGCTGGAAAACTGCTCCAAACTAAAAAAATATGTGAACAACAACAGTGATGATAAAATGGCAAACAATACAAGCAATGTTAAAACCTTAACTGGTTGCCCATACTGTCTGCTGTCATATACAACACTTCCCAACAATCTAGTTGGGTCAAAGCATGACATTAACAATCAATTCAATCAGAAAGTTCTCTTGAATTTCTTGTCTGATTATGGGTGCTAGTGCGGTCCATTGTGAGATATGGACTTTTATATCTCACACTATATTCCGGTGCTGATGTTGATCCATTGCACCCATCAGATCTACATGAATGAGAGCAGGAGTGTAGCTGTATGGTATAATCAAGCCGCTGCCTTTGCTTTTTAACAAGCCTTTGAGGTAAACCTTTAAGCCACATGTGTGTGTGAGACCACCAGCTCCGGGCTTACCATTTTTTCCTCTGAGTGTGTGGGAGGTTTTTGCCTTGCCCGCACTGTCTCCATGTCTGCTGACAGGACTCTCGTCGGAGCGTCGCAGCATCTTGTAAGGGGGTGTGGGATCTGATGAGCCATCACGCACCTTGTCATAACGGTGAAGGCTGCTGGACTGGCTCTTTGGTTGAGATTTATGGGTCTGAAATGGATAATGCATGGTAGATCAATACAACATGGAGAACATTTTCAACAAGTGGCAAACTTTAAAATGCATAACATTACTGTGCTGGAATAATTCTATATGCTTGACTTGCTTTATGAAGTATAATCTTAGCCATTTAGGTCCATCTACTGAATATCTTCAGTGGCTTACTTAGCTTGAAAACAATACTGAATGGTTCAAATTTAAGAGTTTAACTTGACTTGGGACAGTAAGACCTGTATTCTAGTACCTAGGTTCTGGTCAACCAGGTAGCACTGATCCACGCTGTAGATTTAAAAATAAAATGTAGCGTAGGGCTCCTCTACCTCCAACACAACAATTTAACACCTAGATATCACCCTAGGAGGAAACAGGCTTGAGACCCTCATTTGTGATGGGGTGATTTATGATAGGTAACGTTAACGTAAGCGTTCAGAAAATTAGCAAATCATACCTGATAGGATTGTGAATCCCTTCGGTCGTTGCACCTAGAGAGAGACACAAAAAAGAAAATCATTAATCTTTTGGGCTAAAACGGGACATTTTTCTTACCTTAGTTAGCTATAAGCTAACTGCAACCCATCTTAGCTAATTAGTTAGCTACTGGTTAGCTAGCTTATCAATTCGCCAGCTTAGCATTAGCTAGCTAGTTACTCGTCTTGCTAGTGGTGACAAATATGTATATATACCATTTATATAAACGCTTTAGTGTTGTGGAGAATGTCGTACAATAGCAGACTGTGGCAGTCGATGTATCGCTAACGTTAACTTGCCAGCTAACTTAACGTTAGCTTGGGTCGGAATGATTTTGTTACAGGAAATATCCCGAGCCCAATATAGCTGAATTGCTAGCAAGTTGTTAGCACTGATAACGGTAACCGGCGAACAATCTTGACTGGTAAGCAAACTACAAATTCAGAGCTAAGCTACACCCTGGACACAATGTTAAATATGTTAAGGTTTTACACTTGATTTACCCATCGCTGACTCTTGTTGGTTTCCTTGCATGCATCACCATCAAGGCCGTGGTGATGTGTGTATGCGTGTGAGGGGGAACTGTGGCCTCCTGTCTGTCTGCTCTCAAAGCTCTTCTCTTTTCTTGAGCTACCTGATATCTGGATTCAGCCTATCCTACCAAAAAGATACCTACGAGTTGTGCACCAAGCACAAGCATTGCACAGCGGGTGGTCTGTATCGAAAACCACCCTCAGTGCATCATCTGGCATGTAGATATGGTCTGCGCTTGGCTTGGCCGAGGTAGCTTAGCGAAAAACAGCAGAGACAGGAGGAAGTAGAGAAACCGACACCAGTGTAAAGCTAGCCAGAACAAATAAGAAAACTTCCGGTTATAACTTTCAAAATAAAACCCGTATTACCTTTTTAGTAACGTAAAACACCAACGTAAAAATAAAGATCTTTAAAGGAAATACATTTGCTGATCTTTTTCAAAATGCCATTCTCACGTCGACATCTATTCATAGCCATGTGAATACACTAATGAATCAAAAAATACACAGAAATACTCAATCACAAAACAGGCCTATCAGACACCTTGAAATTATGTCCACTAACGTTACCTTGCAAAAAGCCCATTTAATCCATAGATGGGAAACAGTTTTTAAAGGCTATAGAATGGGAGCTCTTGTAGACTACCTGTTGTCAAGTAAGCCAGAACAAGGCATTCTTTCATCAGGAAAATACCATGCAACATGATAACATATAGTCTTTTTCGTATCTTTACAGCTAACGTTTATCTCCATAGTTAATGCAATAATCAGAATGAGTATTTGCTACGATTTTTGTCGTTGAATACATACAATTTTTTTTTTTTTCCGGGAGTGGCAAATGTTACGCGTTTATTTTGAAGACAGATATCCCATTTTCCGGTATTACCCTAGCTGCGTCCGGCTAGCTTGACGCAACTGAAAACGACGCAGCTGCAAATGGCAAGTATACCCAGTTGCAGCCCGCGGAACGGGGCGGGGCTACAGATGGAACCTGTAATCCCGCCCATTGATGATTTCATTGGTTTAGCGAACCTGTAATCCCGCCCATTGATGATTTCATTGGTTTAGAGGTCGAAACAGGGCGGGACAACAGATCGCCTGTAATCTAAACTGAGAATCCACTATGGTTGGAAACGGGAAGTAGTGGTTTGTTTACTTAGCGGTAGTTATTTAATTTAGTTTCCTACCGTATATATATTCGCAAACACCCTGTTGCATATAAGTTAAGTCAATAACACCGCCAAGTAAAATAAAATGTTTTTATGGTGAAATATATTTATTACCTTTTCGAGTTTTTTCAAACGACAAAGACAGTACAATTCACACTAAGTGTGTGTGTAGAGAGAGAGAGAGAGAGAGAGAGAGAGAGAGCATTACTTTTCACTCACTACAGTACTCACTATTCAAATCATCACAATGTACAACTGACAAGCATAGTTAACATCAAGGCTATCATTACTGGCCCACTAGTTGCTAATGTTAGCTACAGATCGCTAGCTGCTAATGTTAGCTACAGATCGAAACTGTAATCCCGCCCATTTATGATTTCATTGGTTTAGCGGTCGACTTCATTGTTTTAGGGGACGATTTCATTGGTTTAGCGGTCGACCTGTAGCCCCGCCCGGATATGTAGCCCCGCCCCGATCTATAGCCCCGCCCCGTTCTGCAGGCTGCAGCTGGGTGCTTCTAGCAAATGGTGCTGTGTTCTCGTGGACTCCGCCTCCAAGTTCACATCTCGTTGGCTGGCCCGTTTCCGGGATACACCCACGATCTGCCGGCTAGTCTGCATGAACACTTTGCCGATCCATTTAAGTCTAATGTTGTCAATTTCCCCTGGGACATTTTGCTATCTGGTGTGGAGAATGAGACAAAGACATTCTGCAGGTTATTTGATCAGTAGCCTATACAGATGAGGAACAGATGAGGAACCATTGTTTCTCCATTTTTTCCATAACACATATAATATGATAATGTGACTGATCAATAAAGCATAAACATTAAAGTTCCCTTGTCGCTCTCCCCCTCCTCTCTGTGGAGGTGGATGCTAAAGTTCATCCACTCCCAACCCCCTCCTGTTCTCCCACCTTCATTGTCATTTACAACCCAGTAGGTGACTCTCTTTTATCACCAGAGAGACAGAGGGAACAAGTGCAAAACAGATCTAAAAAAGGAAAGAAAGAAGAACAACCATACTTGCAAAGGGAACTGGTATAACACTGGCAATGTCCCATGCCCCGTGATTACTGTATCGATTGCCTGCTGGCTTGATCTAGGTCAGATCTGAACATCTATTGCCTGAATCAGAGACAGTCTCTTTTACACTCGGACCAGTCCAGCACTATGCACCACCTCTTTGCAAGCGGATGCTCAAATGCAACTATACTCTTAGGTAATTGAGGGATAATGGCCTGCCTGATCTGGGCCTAAATGCACAGACGATCTCTGGTGAGTCTGATCTAAGTTTTGCATTGTTGTGCTGAGCAATGATTTCCTCTGCATACACTTTGTTGGAATGGAGACAAGACGCCTGTTGGGCCTTGAATTTGTATAGAGCGGTGCATTAATCCAAGTTCATTTATTGTCTTACATGATCTCTTTATTATTTATCATCAGGGCTGGAAATATTAAAAGCCCACAAGCCCATGAGTGCTCTGTCTCAGACAGGATATTGTCCTCCAGCCAGGCTAATGGGGGGATAATGGACAAGAAAGGATTGTAGACCCAAATTCTGTCGTCACATTAGTGCATTATTTAAACCGATCCTCATTTTGGACTTACTGTATATACCCTGACATGCTTCTTCAATGCAAGTTTATGTCTGCAGATGATGGTTAACTTATCCAAAATTGATTAAAAAAAAATAAAGATCTTCCAGAAAGCATATGTGAATAACTGGATCAGGCCATGAAACCTAAACATTAATGTTTTATATAGAGTCATTAGAATTCATAATATCCAGTATGATAACCTATGTTTTTATTTGTTGCTACATGCAGTGGTAAGTCATACTGATCAACATAGAATGCTAAAATCAAAAGTTTCATGTGATGAGGAGAAGAATCTATGAATATTATTGACAAACCATTGATTGATTAAATAACAAACACAGCTTATTGATTTGGCCTCATGGAAAGTGGAACAGTAATGTTAGGGTTGAAATAGCCTGTTCCGGCATTAGGGGGCAGTAATATCACAGAAGAGGCATGTTTTACATACAATGTGGAAATCTAAGTTCTCTCTCTCTCTCTCTCTCTCTCTCTCTCTCTCTCCCTCTCCCTCTCTCTCTCTCCCTCTCCCTCTAGACTGATTAAAACAAAGCAAAACTGTAGAAAATAATTGTGTATAACTGTACAGCCACTGATGTGTCACTATTCGATGAAGTTTGTTTTTTTCTTTCACAGTGTGAGGATGCTGAGTCGAACAGAACACAGAGGTATGTATATGAGCTGGATAGGTTTTTTCTTTGGTTTTTGCATCCCAAATCCTGTCCTTATGGATAAAACACCTGTATAACTGGAACATAAAGGACCGATCACGATAATAGTTGGGTGTTCAGCTGTATACACAAAGTCTTGTAAGGATTCTCCTATGGGAGCTTTTTCATCACACCCTCCGTTTAACCTGTAACCCCTGACCTCACCCCATAACCTTCAAAACAACACTCTCATAAATAAAGTAGAGATACAGGTGTACCGCTCATTGATGTGGTGTGTGTGTGTGTGTGTATGTGTGTGTGTGTGTGTGTGTGTGTGTGTGTGCAGGCGTATGCGGGCTGCTCTCATCAGTGATGTCTGGAACAGAGACTCACACAGACAGAGAGGAGGACTACAAGTTCCTCCACAGCATGCTAATGGAGAAGAAGCTCCACCTGCTCTTCAAGGTGCAGATAATCTTACACCCACACGCTGTATAATTACTTATTGTTTATTTCCTCCCATTTAGGTCACATCATCTATCTTTGCACTTGTCTCAGTTGTAAGTCCCTCTCTTGTCTGCAGCTAATAGGTCTGTGAAAACAGAGATGAGGTCACATAACCCCAATTTTACTTAAACTGGTTTCCTTTAAGAGTTAGAATTCATTTTGAGATTTTTAAGGGAGGCTTAGGTCTGGCCCTGGCAGTCCTGGCAAATTACAGATATTTAAATTCCTGATGACCAACAACAGAGCTTTAGTTCTGCCTGTAAGGCTCTTTAAGATTAGAAACAGAGACTGATTGTTCCTATTTTCTTGTTGTTGTTGTTTTCTTACAAAAAGCACTGCCAAGGTGTTCCTCTCTTCTTCTTCTTCTTCTTCTTCTTCTTCTTCTTGTGACTGATTATTAATAGTAGGCGTAGGAGTAGCAGTAGTAGTAGCCTAATAGTAGTAGCAGTAGTAGTAATAGCAGTTGTAGTAATAGCAGTAAGAGTAGAAGTAGTTGTAGTAGTAGTATAGTAGTAGCAGTAGTAGTAGTAGTAGTAATAGTATTAGTAGTGATAGTAATAGTAGTAGTAGTAGGCTAGTAATAGTAATAGTAGTAGCAGTAGTAGTAGTAGTAGTAGTATCTTGATAGAGGTATAGATACACTCAGACATTTGGACAGACTAAAGCACACACATACACACACACACACACACACACACACACACAGTGCGTCTTTACTGCACTGTGGGCTTAACTGTGACACTTTACTGACTTGACAGATCCACGAGCGGCTGAAGCGTTTTGAGAAGCGCAGTGCCGTCCCGGTCCAGGAGCATGCGGCGGGCCTGGCCTCCGATGTGAGTGACTCCCTCCAAACTGCTTCTGCAGACAGATGCACTGCCTCGGATAAAAATGCATTTTGACAGGAGAGGCAAAGTGGAGGATATTTCATTGTTCGAATTGTTTCCTGTGTTACGCAGACGACTCTCTTCTTCTCACACTGAAACATGTGCGGAATGCACTTTCCCATTTAATACGTATTAGGCGTTGAAACGTAATCTCCTCACTATGTCACCTTGGATGTGATTAGTGCTAATCCCTGCTGTTTCTGCGCAAAAAAATGTGTTCTAAAGCACATATCATTTTATGTCTGTATTCCATGAAGGCCGGTCACCAAGGACAGCGCCGAGCATTAGGCTGTTAAAATCATTTTGTGAGTAGTCTAACGTTTCAGGTTGGAGGAATACAATTAATTTCAGATTTAAAATGAAGTGACACAGAACACTCCCACTACGGCTGTGATCCAAACAGCACAGCTCCCTCTCTATTCCCTTCAACTGTGCATCTATTATTTCATATACCAGTCTCTTTCACTCCTGTTCCTAATCATCCCTTTTTTTCCCCAACTCATCTCTCTACCTCCTTTGTACCATTTTGATAACCCTTCTTTATTTCCTGGTTTCTCCCTCTTGTTCCAATCTGTAACAAAATGCTGCTATAAGGCCCTTGTTTTTTTGGTTTTTTTTACCCTTTTCCCTTACTCCATGCTTCCATCCTCTCTTTTTCTCCATCTCTTTTCCCTCTCCACTTCCAAAATCCCGCTCTCCTTCCATTATCTCGACCCTTCCTCCTTCCTCCCTTTCTCCTTCCCCCCTCCGTTTGCCTCCTTTTATCTTCTCCCCTATACCTACATAGTTTTCCGCTGTGTTTCCATACTCTCCTCTCCTCCACCCCCCTCCCCTCCACACACACACACACACTCCTCTCACATCTCCTTCCTTTCACTCCCCGCGCTCGGAGATTCGCTTCGACAGCCGCTCTCCGCCTGGCTTAAATCATCAGGGCCCTACTGGTGGGGCCAAAACCCGTGGATCTGTTTCCCCTCAGAGAGGCTTCTGTTTGCTCACAGTGGAAACTAACGACCTTCATACATTGTGTTTCTGGAGCGCGCCCTCGACATCTTGAAGCAGTCGGAGTCATTACAGTAATACGCTTGACGGGGCGGCGGCTGCACACGGTCGCTCGGCCGCCTCGCCGCTCGCAGCCGGCGGTCAAGGCCGCTCCGCTTCAGCCGCCACCGCAGCTGTCGTGTAAAGCCTGGAAGACTCGTGAGCCTTTTCCTGACGGCGGCCCCGAAGACGCGGAAAAACCCCGAAACACGAACAGAGAGGAGCGGTTTAACGAAAAGCAAAGTACCAGCAAGTTGGAAACATGTGTGACGGATAACGGCAGCACTGATGATGTGTCACTGCAGTCTGAATCAGATATACGTCACATTAGGCCTATCTGTGTCTCTGTCTGTGTCTCTATGCCTGGTTCACTGTCTATGGTTGAGCTGGGAGGAGGCTTAGCTTGAGGAACTAGGACAAACCTCACTCAGGCCATCATATGACTGTATACCTCTAATTATAACAATATTCTGCCCCCTCTCTCTCTCTCTGTAGTTGGTGGAAGAGCTGATGCATCAAGGCAGGAGAGTTGAAGTCGAAGAGCTGGTTGCCCTCTTATCCAACCCCCACTTTAAGGTAGAAGAGCATTCCCTTCCATGGTGTAGATAGGTTCTTCTAGCCAGCTCAGTCCAATACTTTCCCTCCGTCCAATCAAATCGTCTTGTTTCCACCGCGGGAAGTATAGCCTACGATTCGCTGACCTCTTCATCTCTGTAACATAAGAGCGCCCACACACACACACGTTAACGCGCCCAGAAAGTGTGCAAGCGCGCTGTTTTCTGCCGCTGAAGCGTATCCCATAATTGTCACTCGTATGGGCCATTTGTGAAAGAAGAAATTAATCCAGTTGTAAAATGCTGTTTTGCCTCACCCCCCGCCCCCCAGCGCTCCAGTGTGAAAGGCTCATTAACAATGAAAGTAACCCGCTTCTGAATCGTGTTTTGCTCATGTTCTTCAACATATCTGATGCTTGAAGGTGCAATTTGAAAGATCAGATCACCCGACTACGCTAAAGCACACGTTTCTCATGCTTCATCGGAGCCGCTCTGATGCTGTTCAGGAGATTGAACACTGTAACACACACACACACACACACACATAGTATTTTGTTGTTTTGTGCTGCAACTGCACATCCTATAATTGCCTCTCACACACACCGTACAAACTGAGAAATGTATCCAACTGTAAAGTATATTATTCCTTTTTTTTTTTTTATTCAGTTCACCTCATCGTTCTCCCCATCGGAGGGTGTTGACATCTATCAACCGCACCGGCATTCAAGCTAATCTACTCCTGGGTTCTGTTTATTAGTGCTCACCCATGTAGAGGACCAGACTACTCAAGCGCATGTTTCCCCATTTCAGAACCGCTGACAATCAACAATCATACCTCAGACACACACACACACACACACACACACACACACACACACACACGCGGTGCATGGTTTTCCAGTGGGCTGCTGCTCTTAATGAGGAGCAGAAGCCAGCCGCGAACCAACAGGTTTGTTTAAACAGCCTTAATGACCTGTTTGTTCTTGGCCCGAGCGCGGGAGCTCACACATACTTGCGAGAGACACTGGGTATAATACTCTGTAAATGAATGTTTGTTTTTGCAAAGCCGTCTCTGAAAGTGACCAGAGACACATTGCTCATGCGCTGGCAGCTCCTGCGCAGAGTAACTGTTGATGGACGCGGGGATAACAAGTAGACTAACTGACAGATGGATTGGCTGATTGTTAAAGCGGAGTTGATGAGCAGATGTTTCCTCGCTCCTCGCTCTTCCACGGGTTGCGGCGCATTCCTTTTTAGGAATTGTATTTTCTGCCGGGCCCCCGTAATGAGAAATTACTGCACATCCAGAATATTGTTTTTCTGCAAACAAACTTTGGGGTTTTTTTCACACAGCCAAAGCTAACAAAGAAAATGTAACTTAAATGAACTGTCCTGGCTTTGATGCTCATTCATAGGTTAGTTTACAGGAAATGTGCTGGGAAGGAGATATTTTAAGGCCAGGGGCGCTGCTAGTGAGGGTGGGGTGGGCAAGGGGGTGGGGGGGATACATTCAAGTGGCCCTATAGAGAGGTGAGGTTCTTCTGCACTAAGTTAGATGTATCAGGGTGTGGGGGGGGCCCAGTGTCACATCTTTGCAGGGGGCCTAGAATTCCTAGTGACGCCCCTGAATACATGCCAGCATCTTAAATATATTTCTGTTTCCATCGTAGAGTTTCTTGTCTGTCCATGACACGGTGGCCCAGAGAGACTTTGAGCCCGCTCTGCCGCCGATACCTGACGGCATCCTAGAGGAGGACGAGGACTCGGTCAAAATTGTCAGTCTGTTCAAAACCAAAGATCCCCTGGTCAGTAAACGTCTCCATGTCTTTGTTTTTCAAAAGTCAAGTGAAAAATTCTTGTAAACTCTGATAAAAATGTTCACTGCTTTCTATGTCCCCTGTTTTCACACATGACCCAGAAAAAGCCTAGTTTCTCCTGACTGTAAACACAATTCCACTCGGTTGAATGTCGTTTTTTTCTCCCCCTAAGAAAATCCTTCAAAAAAGCTCAGAAAAACCAAGCGTAGCTATAACTTGACTGTCACCGTCTCACTGTACGTATGTCAGCCTGTTTCTAATTTGGTCAACCTGGCCTTGTAATTGCACGCAAAACAAATAAGGCTGTGTGCGCGATGTAAAAACGCAGGTATTAAAGTTAAGACAACCATGTAACAGGGCAACTGGGCTCGAAAATGTGCAATTTGTCCAGCAACAATATCTGACGTGCGGAGGCGGTTCAAAGCAATAAAAGAATCCGAGCGACTCGGGGCGGAACTTTTGTGCGGGGACTGAATTTATGTCATGTTGTCAAGTAGCGAGACCGCGAAAGCCACGTAAGCAAAGGTGTAGCCAGGACCAAAGCCCCTTGGAATGAGGGGAAACATAAGGAAAGAGGTTTCTGCAACAGCCTGGATCACCTTTGTCTCCGGGCTGCTGCTGCTGCTTGCTTTCTTCAAAAACCACGACTTTACACAGTCAATTCTTCCACATCTCTGCTGCCATATATCAGCTGTGACACACCGCAGAGTTGCAGCGTTGTTGTGAAGTATGTGCATGTGTGTGTGTGTGTGTGTGTTTAAGCATGTGTATATATACCCATGCACTGTAAAAAACCTCCGTCCTTTAATAAAGTCATTTAATGCAGTATTGAGCCTTAAAACAGATGGAAAAACCTGCTGTTTTGGGGGATAATTTCACTACTTTCCAATGTAAATCAACTTGTTTCAAGAATTTTCTTGAATCAAGGGTCATTTTGTTGATACTAATTGAGTGATCTGCCTTATTCTGCCGTGTTTCAGGATTGTCAATTTAAAAAAAAAATAATTCCTGTATCAAGTGATACTGCATGGGACACATTTGGAATTATCGCACACCATTGGGAGTAGTTTTAACTTTATTATATTCTAAGAGCAAATATGAGAATAACATCCTTATTAAGATGGACATTTTTTTGCAGTGTGTGTGCCTGCTCTTGTATAAGTGGTTCAGCTTTGGGACGGGAGGGTACTCAGAGCCAATAATAGAGAACATACTTTTGTATTGATCCCAAAAGTAGATTGGAAGGGGCCTGACCTTTTTATGACACGGCCTCTTTGATCGATCCAGTATGTTCCCGTTTTCCAGACAACAGGGTTACACCCCGGCGTGAGCTGATTGTAGGCAACTACATAAGATGCTCTTTTCCATTGCGATTTGCTCCACATCCATAACATCTGTTGAAAATAATGCTGATTTGGATAACCTTTTCCAGCGCTCTGTGTGTTACATGAATGCAGCCGGCTAAATGGTCCCGTCTTGATACAAATAACCCTCGTCGGAATGGAGGGACTTTATTTGAGTAGCTTGTCTGGACTGTAATAAAATCAACATGTTGCTCTCACTCTCTTTGCCTCGCCATCGCTCCCCGTCTCTTTCCATCTTTTTCCTCTTTCTATCCATCGATTTATCACTCATCTGCTTTTCTATTTGTTCATCACCCATCCATTCATCACCACCCCCCCCCCCCACCCCCCCATCTGTGCAACACAGGGGGCCACAATTAAGAGAGATAAATCCTCTGGGGCTATTGTTGTGGCACGGATCATGAGAGGAGGTGCAGCGGACAAGAGTGGTAAGCTTAATAACGTTCATTTATTACAGTCTACACTTATGCTGTTATTCCATAGCGGTCCTGCCTGAGTTGTAGTAGCATTATGGCTCTTGTGTAACGTTTCGTAGGCCTGATTCATGAAGGGGATGAGCTGAAGGAGGTGAATGGAGTCTCACTGGAGCACAAGAAGCCAAAGGAAATCCTTCCTCTACTGGTTAGCCTCATCTCTCCCGGTCACATTGTTTGCTTCAGTGTCTCTTGATTGGCTATTTCTGTTTCTCTCTCTCTCTCTCTCTCTCTCTCTCTCTCTCTCTCTCTCTCTCTCTCTCTCTCTCTCTCTCTCTCTGTTTCTTCCCTCTCTCTCTGTTTCTCTATTTTTCCTTTCTTCAGTCTTTGTTAGTGAATGTTGTGTTGCTGTTCTTGTGTCAGGCTCGGTCTCAGGGTGAAGTTACCTTCACAGTCATTCCTGCTTCCACCAAGGAAGAGGTGTCATCCAGTAAGAAGGTACAGTAAATATAATAAACACATCTTTTTTTCCCCCATGATGTGTCCTTTTTTAGTCTTTACATTTATATGGAAGCTGGCTGAACTGGGAAAGATGCCCATCTGATTTCATGCTGACAGATTAAATCAGTTGTACCTCATGTGTTGAGTCAGTTCTTCACTGAGCAGTACCACTTTAATAAAAGGAAATTTTGTGTTATTGTGGAAAGCATTAGTTAACAATTAATGAAAAGATTTTCCTCTTTGTTTTCCAATTTATTTATTCAGAAAGAACTCTAGGTCATTGCCACATATAAATGGAATGGAGGTCCAAGATGGAAACAAGGGGAAGGGAACTAGGGCATTTTAATGGGTTGAGTCAAATGGATTTCAATGGTCATGCATTTGTTCTTCAAAAACAACACCAAAATCTATGAAAAAGTACAAGACAAAGATGTTGTGTTCATTGTCAGAATACAGGAAAAGCTCAGACAGCCTCAGTAGAAAGAGACAGAAAATATGAAATGTAACATTGACATCAACTGGGAGTCTCTTCTTTCTTTCCTCATCTGTAAGGAAAGCTGAAAGCCGAAAGCTGTTTTCAGCTAAATCATTACACCTGCTTTCCTCCCCAGTTGTTCGTTCGGACTCTTTTTGACTACGACCCCAAAGAGGATCCCGCCGTCCCCTGCAGGGCGGCGGCACTCGCCTTCAAGAGGGGCGACATCATCCAGATCGTCAGCACCGAGGACGACACCTGGTGGCAGGCCCGTTGCCACGGAGACGGCGACGCCCGGGCGGGGCTCATCCCCTCGCAGCAGCTCCACGAGAGGTGCTCTTCTTCTGCTGTTGCTGCCACTCGAATGACCAAAAAAAACCCCTCGGATAATTCCCGAAAGGCATTTTGACGAATCCCCTTTTGATTCAGTCGTGTTTTCTCTGTCGTTCCCTTCCTTCCTTCCTTCCTTCCTTCCTTCCTTCCTTCCTACAGGCGAGTGGCCCTGCAGCGGCCTAAAGCCCTGTTCAAGCCCCGGCGAGTCAAACCAACAGGTGATCCGCAAACATTTCCCCCGTAAAATCGCCACACCTGCAAAGAATAAAAGAAGCCCATTTAACACTTTTTCCCAATAAACACACTAGAGATCCCCCGGGTCAATAGGTCGTGCCTGAAGGTCACGGTCAAGGTGAAGGTCATGGGTGAGCTGAACCTCCCCTCTGCTGTCCTGCTGTTGTGCTCACTGCTCTTGTTCTCCCCACATGCTGCGCAGATGATGAGGAAGGTACTGTGGGTGCTTACCTTGTTAGCTATGATATGTATTTTGAATAAAAGAGTTCTATCATCCAATGGCAATCACTATCCTCACTCTATATTTCCAAAATGCAGAGGATTTTGTTTCCAAATATGTTTTTATGTAGTAAAACCAGGGCTTAAGATAATAACTTTAATGGCATTCCACAATACTTAACTTTCATGCCAGCAATCACTTTGTAAGAGTAGAGTAGTTATCAATAATTTCAAATTGTGGATATGATTTCTAAATAGAAGTCTTATTAGAAGTTTTCTGTGTTTACAAAGCAAATCATTTGGACATTAGGGTCAGAACATGTGCTTATACTTTGAGTATGAAATTTCAGAGCAGCGAATATGTCATCCCCTTGCGGTTTGTGTGCACAGTTTCCTCACTCTTCCTTCTGTCTTCCTCTTTTTCCAGTCGTGGAGGACGCAGACTATGGAGCAATAACAGGAATTCACATTGGTGAGATGCTTGGCTTTCTCCCCCTCAAACCCCACTGACACTGGAAAAGGGACATCTACCCGTGCGATCCAGGCGGGGAAGGAAAACCAGAGAGAAAATGAAATCCTGGCTTTATTTACAAACCAGGTCGTCTGATGATGTAGCCCTGTGGTTCGGAGACTTGGAGAGTGAACTAGAACGGCAAATGAGGTTTTAGCCGTCCCATTTATCCCATTTGTCTTGATCTCACGGATTGGATACGATGTGTTTGCATGCGTAGTGTGTGTGTGTGTGTGTGTATGCGTGCACCTATGGCTGATTGTGAAAAGGCCCTTATGCCTTTGCAAGGCAAGGTGAATTATAGATGTTGCTTTATATCAATTGTGAGAGTCATGTGCATTTAATAATGTGCATTTGATCTTTCCTCAGGCCAGGCCAGGTTCCACCTGAGGATGTGGTTCAGACTCTGCATTTCCTCCGAGTCTGGGATTTAAACTGTTATTGATCACTTAATAGATGCCACAAGAGCAACTGCACGCACACTACAGAGAGGGGAGAGTCAGTGAAGAAGAAGGGACATAGTAGTGTATTATAGATACACAAACAAAGGCATTTTTTAGATCACTGGTGAACTAAATCTAGCATTTTTGTTAGTCTGTCAGTTTTTACCATGTTCACTTTTACATATCAGGTTGTTTTGGCTGTCAGCGAACTGCAAAATAGTGAGATTGGATCATTTTAGTGAGACTGGTAGCTGTACCATGCAAAAGTACCCAGATGGTCTGAGTTTATTTATGGAGGACGATGAGGTTTCATACTGAGAGTTGGTTGCCTGCTCTTTCGCACTGCAAGCTAAGGCTCATATCATCTAATCTTGACATTATGGGGTTCAAGTCTATGGTTCAAGTCCAGCTCATGACCTATGTTGCATGCCATAGCCTTCCTTCTCATACTCATCTGTCCTCTCACCCTTCACTGTATAGTGTACATTGTCCAATGAAGCGGAAATGTCATAATAACATTCCCACAAAAAGATACTGTGAGTTAATGGTTATTTAATGCCGAGAGCTGGGCTGTTTTTCACTGAAAGATGAGGACTGCTCTCTGAATTCCATTGCCAGAATTACTTAAGACGGAGAATTACTTTGGGATGTTGTTTTCCTCCACGTCTTAGATCTCATTTCCCCTGAGGAAATAAGAATGATCCCTTTTCGCTCTCTAACGTTGGTTTTACACAGTATCTGTTAGCCTCTGACAGACTCTGGGTGAAATCATCAGCTTAAATCACCCGTCACGAGCTTGTCAACAAAAAAAAATTTGAAATCCCCGAAAAACGGCAAAGCAGAGAGGGGGGAAATGGACAGATATGCTTACATTGTGAAATTACAGCTGACGTCAAAGCATCCCTGGCAGAGGGAGCCTGCCAAGCCGGGCCAAACCACAGTCGCATGGCAGACACTGGCTGTCAGACGGCCTACAAGCCACGCGTGACCGACTATTCTGGGATGCTCGACTCCCAACTTGTCGTCTCTTGACTCTCGCTCCGCTGGAGAGTTCTGTTAGATCGGGAGAGTGCGTGATAACAGTTTCGGGGGTGGCAGTGTTGATGGTTTCTTGAACGCTGCTTTCGTCTGGATTCCTGCCACCCATGTGCACTGTAGTGCTCTCTTAAGTGTTGTGATGATCCTTGTTGTCATCAAGAGTATCGCTGTTGCCTTTTTAACCCTGTTGAACAGCTCCAGTGTTCAGTCTTCATCGAAAGTGTGTCCAAAGTTTTTGATAAGGTGAACCAAGGGAAGCAATGTGAAATGGACGGTGAACTTTGGACCAAAACATGTGATTGATTATTGATTCTTTCAGAAGTGCGATAAGTACGAATTAGCTTGTAAGTCTTATGTGGAGTTTGTTAATATCAGAGGTGTGAGCAAGTAAACTTTGCTCGAGTCCCAAGTCACTCTCAAGTCTTGAGGCACAAGTCTCAAGTCCAAGTCAAGTCCAAGTCAAGTCCAAGTCATTCGTGTCAAGTCTCAAGTCTAAATGTAGAACACCAATTCAAGTCAGAACAAATCAAGAGTCCAGAATCAATTTCATATCTTAAAGAAAACTAAATATCTAGGACTTTTCAGTGCAATATGGTTTTAATAGGATAAAAACTTGGTCAGAGCATCATGAGTTTGATTTCTATAATCAGTTTCAACTTCAATAAATTCAATCATTCCATACAAAATCAGAAAACAGAATTTAAATTCAGTTGTCTGCTGGAACAAATCTCATCACTTTCAATCTGAGTCATTTACACAAACACAAGATCTTTAGTCAAGACTTTAGAAACCTTTTCAAGTCATCAAAGTACAAGTCAAGGTCAAGTGCCAAGTCACCAGAACCCAAGTGAAGTCGAGTCCAAGTCAAGTCCCCACCTCTGTTATATATAACTAAATTACATGACCACATAGACTTTCATGAAGGACAAATTTTGGCCTCCTTTGCACAGTCCTGCTTTATGTCATGGCAAATATTCTTCTGCTGCCCCGTCTGTCCAGCTTGCTTTGAATTACGGGAAAACACCATGACTTAGTGTCAACATGAACTTGTGTTTTTGACGGCTGTCATAGTGAGGATTTCCCTCCTGCTAGGTTCTGAGTAATACACCTGTCAGGTGGGCTGGCGCGCACGCACATACCCACGCACTCACACATCCATCTCTCCCCGTCCCAGCTGGCTTGAGAAGGAGTTTCCGACTGGGCAGGAGGGGAAGTCGGGCCAGAGCGGCGGCCCAGTCCAGGAGGAGGAGCGCTGGGGCGGATGGCTCGGTCCGGACCCCTACCTACATGGAGGTGGTTCCCTACCGCAGGGAGCCCAGGGACAGACACCGCCTGGTGCTCCTGGTGGGTGAGTGTGACCGAAACACACGTTCATGTAGAGGAATAGGTAAGTTCCCATCCCGTGTGTGAGGGAGAGAGTCATTGTGCTTTGTGCCTTTGTGATTCATTTAAAGCACGATGTGAATGGCTTATGAACCAGGTTCCCATGCTGTGAATAGGGCGATGGGGGACTGTGTGATACAGCCATACATGCATGATTTACACTATTTACACTACCAGTCAAAAGTTTGGACACACCACATTTATCTTTATTTTTACTATTTCCCACATTTTAGAATAATAGTAAAGACATAAAAACTATGAAATAACACAAATGTAGTTATGCAGCGACCAAAAAAGGGTGAAACAAATCAAAAATATCTTATATTTTAGATTCTTTAAAGTAGCCGCCCTTTGTCTTGATGGAACGGCAAAGGCTTTGGAAAGAAATTCATACATAGGCATCAACTTCACTATTTATATTTGTCTAAGAAACTAATTTCAAGCATTTAAGCATAAGCCTTTAGATCAAAATGGCTTTAAGAGAATGAAAGACACAGTACATTCAATCAGGTGGGTCCAAACTTGACTGGTAGTGTATATCGCATGGACCCATAGCCCATTGGAGATACCTGTGTTTTTTTAGTCTGTGAAATAAATTCAAGATAGCATGAGCCCATTCAGTAAAGGGACGCTAATACTGAAGCCGTCGTTGGTCAAAAAGAATCAGTAACGCTTTGATGAAGATTTATGCTTCCAGTCATGAGTGCGAGAACAATCTTTTCCCATCAGACTCACGTAAACACTGTCAGAAAAGTCCAAGTCAGAATATATTGTGTTCTCTAAAGTTACCTAAGAGCCCACCCCAGGTTCAGTTCTCTGCCAATCCTGCAGGCCTGCTCTATGTACTTTTGAGCTATATCTCTCCCAGGAGAATCTTACACTGAGCCCCGCTGAAGGTCTTTTTAATGTCATATTACAATGCCGCTGTAGGTCATCTGTGACCGAGGGAAAGTGGAGGACTGAGAGGAGAGATGGAGCGATAGGAATAATTGAAAGTGGGAAGGAGGCGAGAGGAGAGAAACACAATGAACCGAAGAGGTGCAAAAAACAAAGGTACAGAACAGATAAATGATAGACGAATGGAGAGAATGGGATGAGTGGATTGCGAATAAGATCCCTCATAATGTCAGCCAAGTGCTCCATCATCAAACTGGAACAGTTAAGACAGCCTGGATTTAGATTTAGACCTCTTTAATTGAGTTGGAGCTTACCCCGACTCTGGATTATGTTTTACTGTCTGCAGTGAAGGCTCTTCATTGACCGGAGGTCATCAATAGGAATATATAGCTTATTGGCAATGAGAGTTATAGACAGGAAAACCAAGCCCTGGATCGCTAAAACAGGACCAGCTGGATCAGGTTTGACCAGGTTGGAAATTCAGCCTTCTCTATCTGCATTGTATACCCGCTTTCAGTGAAACAATAGACTGCGCTGCCCCAGGAAACTTGGTGAGAATGACTGCCAGCCACTTTAAGCCAAAAAGATCATGTAGCTTTTGGAAAAAAAAAAAAAAAAAAAAAAAAAAAGGACAGAAGAAAGTATCCGTAGCGTAGGATGATGCTCCTCTGCAGTGCCTCGGAGCAGCTGTGAAAGACATTAGCAATGTAAGAGTGGAGAGTCTATAAACTTGATATTTTGTAATGTATCGAGGTCATGCAACGCCGTGATGGAAAAGGCAGGTATGTCAGGAATCCCACTTTCAGACAACACTCCATTTGAGGCTGATGCAATCTGGGGCTGCTGAAGCCTGCGCTGGAAGAAAAAATCCCAGATGCTGTGTGTGTGTGTGTGTGTGTGTGTGTGTGTGTGTGTGTGCGTGCGTTGCGCTTTGTCCTGTGCATCCTACACTCCTAATGACACTGATACTGTGTGGCGTTGCAGATGTCACATTTAGATGTGATGCTATGGATTTTCCAGAGGGTATAGAAGTATTAAACCTTTGAGAGAGAGAGAGAGAGAGAGAGAGAGAGAGAGAGAGAGAGAGATGCAAAACTAGGAGAGAGGGGAGGATTGGAGAATCATAGACAGATTGAAATCAATGTGAAATCAGAGCTCTGTCTGTCTGCCTCTCTCTCTCTCCCTCTCTCTCTCTCTCTCCCTCTCTGATGATAAAGACAGATGCGTCTCCAGATCACTAGAATAAAGGCCCATTTGATGCCGGGCTTGTCGTCAGGAAAACATTAGCACACACACACACACACACACAGAACGCAGCGTTTTGATCTTTGTCTCCAGGGCCCAGCGGTGTCGGCGTTAACGAACTGAAGCGGAGGCTCTTCATCTCTGACCCCGACCGCTATGGCGTCACCGTCCCACGTAAGGCAGGCGCCCAGAAGCTTCATGACCGATGCTGGCTGGCACCCTTTGCCACCCTCGTCTCTTTACAGTAGACTCCTCTTCTTCTCTTGCAGACACCACGCGCGAGAAGAGAAGGCAAGAGAAAGACGGGGTGGATTATCGCTTTGTCTCCGCTCACATGTTTGAAGAGGATATTCTCAATCATAGGTATATTATGCTGGTGCCGTTCATCAGGTTGCCATTTCCATGGTGATAAAAAAACAAAAACATCTCCAGTCCCAATTTTGTTCTGTGGGTGTCTTTATTTTATTATTTTACTTCATTTTATTTTTATGCTTTTATTTGCTTGTTAAAGTGCTTGGTAAGCTGTTTTAAAGAAGTCAATACAATTATACTTTATTAGAATTAAACAACTACGTATATTATATTATATTATATTATTGTCATGATCATAATTATTGCTGCCTGCCTGCCATCTTTTAGGCTGTCTTTCTGTTTGTCTGTCCTTGTGTCTCTGTCTCTCTATCTGTAGGTTCGTAGAGTATGGGAGGTACGGAGGACACTACTATGGAACAAGTCTGGACTCTATTCAGCGGGTGAGAGCGGAGGGCAAGGTGTGCCTTCTGGATGTGCACCCTAATGTGAGTGGGCCAGTCACAATCCATGCCCGAGTAGTTGAACTGAGCCAGTTCAAGGCAGACTACTGTTAAAGGACACACAGAGTTTTTGAAGTGGTGGGAACAGTAGAGAGTGATGATGATGAGAACGTGGAAGCCAAAATCATCCATGTGTCCCCGGTAAATCACTCCAGTGCTCCATGCTAACACTTTTGAGCATGAGTAGGCAACTGGCATTATCCAAAGCACTACAATTTTTATTAATAAAAAAGTTGTTTTTATTATATGACTTGTCGATTTATAAAGTTTAAAAATGAAATTTCATAAACTCAGTGTAACTTATATAGTTTATTCTTGGAACTATTTCAGGTGAGCAACCACGTATTCATCCATTTCACAGTGATTTGTAGCTGTAGACAGTCTCACATCGCCCATCACATTCACTTCTTATGGAAACAGGGAAAAGTAGACCCTGGTAGTTCAAAACTGTAAAAAATTTACAGTAGTGTAAATTTGACCAATCCCCAACACAAAACCACCAAACTAATTTAAGATTGCTCACCATTTAGCTTTAGAACTGCTACAAATTCTCATTTTATGACTTTTGAGATACTGCTAGTCGCCTACTATCACTCAACATAGTGTAAGCTAAAGTGTTAGCATGGAGCAGCAGAGCCGATGATCTACCACATGGATCCTTTTTTTCTTGTCTATGCTCTCATCGCTTAACGGATAAGTCGACCAACCGGCCAATCTTCCAAAAACTTGAATATGTTTCTTTAATTCAGCCAATAAGAGACAAGTGTATGTTGTTTAGACTACATGTCGTGCTAAAAACAGCTCTTCTTCTGCCTCCACCTACTTCCATGTCTTGGGCACTACAGAAAATAAAGCATGTGTACACAGCCGAATTCAAACCATACGTGGTGTTCGTGAAGCCGCCGCGCATCGAGGAGCTGCGCCTCACCAGGAGGAGAGCCAAGTTCATCTGTGACGAGGAGGACGCCAAACCAGTCAGGATATTTTCGGTAAGGCAACCTGTGCTACACACACACACACACACACACACACACAGAACACATTCCATCAGGTATGTATCATGCGTGAAGTCAGGTAGTTGTTCCATGTCGTGTAACATGCACAGCGCAGGGCGGTGTGAGGTCAAACGCCTTCACTTTAACACACCCACCCACACACCACACACACACCTAAACTCACACACAGGCTCTCTCACTCATGCACACACACACCTTGTCTTACACATGGCTGACCCTGCGGCTTACATGTGACATTTAAGAGACAGGAGATCTCTCGAGGAGGGGCAAGGCTGCTGGGTGGGTGGCTGCTTGTTCCATAACTGTGTTGCAGAAGAACATATAGGTGAGCACAAGGGGTGAAGGGTTACATCTTCTGTGTGTGTGTGTGTGTGTGTGTTGTTGTTGTATGTGAATCTCAGGATGGTACATGTGTCTGTGGCAGGGCGAGAAGACACCAGGTCACTTTCATAACGCCCATCTGTCTTCTCCTTCACTGTTTGACCCCGGCTGCCCTTATTAAAAGGCAGGGTCGTACACCTGTGTAGCAGCGTGGCTGGAGGTTGCCCACTGCCACACCGTTCAGCCATATCTTTATAGGACCTGTGCTTTCAGACTGCACTACAGCTGGTGTGAAAAGGCCTCTTATGCTCTACTCTCAGCATGTCGGTACAGTGGACCGCTCATGGGGATCCGTTTCATATCCTGTCCCGTTACACCCGAATCATTCTAAAACGACTTCTCAGAGGTGGTCGAATGCTTTTTAGCTGATGGAGACGAGGTGTCGCATCCCATCATCGCCTCCGACTTGTGTTTTTCATTCGCAGGAGGAGGATTTTGAGGACATCATCGACTCAGCGGAGACCATGGAGAGCCAGTACGGTCACCTGTTCGACAGGGTGATCGTCAACGGCGATGTGGCCGCGGCGTTCGGGGAGCTGAAGGCAGACCTGGAGGAGATGCAGGGGGCAGAGGTCCAGTGGGTCCCTGCAGAGTGGATCTGCTCCTCGCCCATGAAAGCGCGGAGATCTTGTGGTCACTTTGCAGGCTGGATTTGATTCTCTTACGCAGGAACCCAGATCACTACAGTGTACTAGCCGTCCAAAAGCAAAGGAGGCATTTAGTTCTGTATGTGCTGCTGCCAAAGTACAAAAAATGATATATATACCATATATAAGATATCAAGATAGTATATCCAGTATAATCGTACTGTCTTTTAAATTGAATCTTGATTTTTTTCTTATTTCAAATGCTTTCATGTTGTCAAGCTAGGCCTGCGTATCCCATCGTGTCCCTTGAAAACAGTGTGGAGCTAATTAGCCAAACAGAAACCCTCTCTCGCTCTCTCTCCCTCCCTCCCTCTATCCCGGAGCCAGTTCTTCTGTTGGCATTTGGCTGAAGTAACGTCGGCTCGCAGGACGAAGAAGAAGAAGGAGAAAAAAAAGAAAGAAAACTCTCCATAACTTGTGGCCGCGTGCAGCCCTTCCCTGCCAAGTCGCAAACATCAGCATGTAATTATTCTGACAGCTGCTGCACTTCAATTAACTGTAATGTACACCAGAGGAATATTATTAGCAGCAGTCGGGGGGAGACACTCGCCAACGACATGCTATACGAAGTCGGGATACAGACAAGATAACAGACAATGGAAGCCTTCAGACGAAGCGGCATGTCAGCCTGTTTTAGCTGTTCAGGGCAGTGATATTTTCAAAGGCTGTAAGTTATGTACATTCATAGATAATGAAGGCACTGTGTGTCATTTACACTCCGAATAATGTAAATGGATTATACACATTGTATTACATGAGCTGTTGAAATTTTTATTCAAACCACACGGATATATGGGTCTTTGAGGGCTTCAACTGATATGTTTTTAAGTTCCATACATGTACAGTTGAAGGCCGACTCTGCTTTGAGAGTCATGCATTACTTGTGCAGGAAGCTGTGCTATACAATACCATTATTGAAGGAATTCAGAATAATTGGCAGCAACTCACCATTAGAGACACTCCATTAGCAAACACTCATATTTGACTATCACAGCTGCTTCTAAACCATGAGACGCATAGTGCAGATTTCACCCTGAGCGATCGGAGCTAATTGTATTTAATGGCTGCATTCCTCCACATTCGGGGGGTTTCCTTCCTCTTTTTGGACGCTGCGGTCAATTGGGTGTGAAGGAGTGTTAATGTGTCCATCATGCCATGTTTGGGAGGAAGGGAGAGCAGCGTGATGTGGAGGGAAGGTAATGGGCTTCTGGGGGATTTGGGCCTTACGCGCGGACGTACCGGGAGAGGGAGAGTTACGAGCGAGCATAAAATCCTACTGTAAGGGCAGGGGGAGCCTCGTCATAGGCAGGATTAGGGCAGGGGTGATGAGCAAATCGGTGGAGCGCACCGTCGAGTCAGAGGCTGAATGAAGTATTTATTTACTTTGGCGTCGATGTCAAACACGGTCGGCAATGGCGGGAAGATGGCGGAGTGCTGCTGTGTCTTTGGGTGCTGATGGAGAGGCAGCCATGAGCCATCGGTGTGTGTGTGTATACATGTATCCCGGGCACCAAGTGTACCAAGCAGGCTGTCGGGGCAACACTCACAGCTCTGCCCGCCGCCTGTGCCAGGTCTGAAGCCCGACCTCAGCCAAGCATGGCAGTATAATTCTGCAGGCACCCTCTGAGATCATAACGATGCCATTAAAGACACCGGAGCGATCCAATGAAAACCCCCCGTTTTATGTTCGCTGCAGCTCCCACTTCAAACATTACGCAGAAGTATGATGTCAATTGGTCTCGGTTAATTTGGCTCAATCATGTAACTGTCTGTTCGAGGAACCTGAAAATAAATACGGCTGATGTCGAACAATATCTTCGTCTCGGCGTGCGATGTTCATAACTTATAAACTACCACAACTGTATAACACATGCTTAAAGTATATGGTGGTTAATTATGCTCCTTGAAAAGAGGAGGGAAGCTCCATCTTTAATAAAAATGCAATTTCATTACAGAATAGGAGGTATTCCCATCTTATTAATAGAGGCATGTGAGAGTAGGAAAATCCCCATGCACACAAACAGTAAGAAAAGACCAAACCACTCAAACACACACACACACACACACACACACACACACACACAGTTTGAATGTTCTAATCCACTGAATTAAATTACAATTTACATGAGATTCAAATCTTGCAGAGGGTCAACACAGTTTAGGGACATTTGAGGATACAAAAAACAGACTTTTGCTAGTTGTTTGGATCTTTGGATAGACCTGGAGTTTGTGAACCTGGAACACACACACACACACACACACACACACACACCCTCAGACAGACACCCACATCAGCGCCAAGCTATCCAAACAAGGCAAAATATATGTCCCTTCACAGTGTTTTTCTACAGGTCTCCAGGCTGCTGAATGTAGGTGCGTTCCCACCTAATATCAACAGTTGAGCCGGTAAACACATCACAGAGGGACAGGACTAAATGGCCTGTGATCCCGTGTAGCATTCTCTGACCGCCGCTGTGGAATGTGAGCGTGGAATTTACTGCACCTAACGGGGATGCTGCTGCTCCATGTGTTTTTCAGCTTTGAAACCATTGAAACTCAACCTCCCTACTGATATGGGTGAATTATGAACAGGGATAAGAGTTGTGGAGTGCTTTAATATATCTACCGGTCTGTGCTGAACAAGTGCTGCTTAGATTTTAGTCTCTTAACTGTGCTGAACACAGGCAGGTTTGTAAGTCGTGGCAATCACATGACATAAGATATAAGTTATACTAAAAATAATGTAATTTGATGTTTTTGAGACACAGGATTCACAGCAGTCATTATAGCTTTTTTTTTGTGTTGGGAGGATGTTTGCATGCAGAGAGGACGAACATATGCGGTTGACAGCTAAAGTTGGACTATCAGGCTGTGTCCCGGGCCGGGTGCCTGCATGTTGTCATAGCCTACAGTTCTACTAATGACGAAGCTAAAGCTTCTGTCAGACCCAGTTTTCATCATTGTTCCTAAGCCTTGTTACTAAGTGCTCCGCTGAAACGGAGACAAACACTGACAAATATGTGCATTATCTTTGGATTATCCTCACTCCGTGCACGAATCTGACACACACTCCATCCTCACACACACACATACACACACACACACACACACACACACTGGCCAAGGATGAGATAGGCAAAGATTAATTTCATTTTTCCATTGTTTGTGTTGACTTCATTATGGGCCAATTTGTCCTCAAATCCATTTGAACTCAGCAGGATTCGCTGCCGAACACAAAGCGCAGTTCGGCGGTTTTGCTGGTTATTAAGCACCATGTAATTACACCCGTAAATTTCCAGAATCCCCTGGTAAAACATATATTATTATTTGCTGACACGACTTTTGGTGAAACCACAAGCTCCACGAGAGTCGTATGCCTCATGAAGAAAATATGAGGGCATGTCAGACTGCTTAATATGAGCTGCACCCCCCCACCCCCCCTCCCCCACCACACACACACACACACACACACACACACACACACACACACCAGACAAAATCTCAATAGTAAATTTGATGACCACATCTGCTGATATTCTTTACATATGATACATTCTTCAAAACATGGTGTGCTACTGGCACTGCCGCTCAGCAGAGCTTTTCTTCCCTGAGCCGTCCTGAGAAGCGATTGGACGCCGAGGGAGCCAATAGGCAGCGGAGGAGCAGGTTATTTGAACTCTCCTCACAGCAGCACAGCTAAACCAGACAACATTCTCTTATTTTGCACACATAATTCTCTCATTGAGGAACTGCGAGACTGGCATCATCTGTCCGGTCAGTCACTGAGGCTTGGAGACTTTTGACTTTTGCAAGGAGAACTTTATTCCCCCCCCTCAAGCTCTTTTGAAATCCTCTTTTATCAAGTATATGACAGAAAGGATGGGAACGTACTGCATCTGTTTACATCTGGACGTCTGCTGATGCACCTGTTGATTGGGAAAAATCTGAGAATGAACAAAGTAGCTGTGATGAAGTCTGATACTCTCCTTCATTTGGAGGACAACAGGAGAGCGGAGGAGAGGAGCAGACTGGACTGTGTGGAGATAACTCAAACCAGTATAACAGATGGGCAGAGCGCAGACATGCTGCAGTGCCAGGAGGCGACTGAAAGCAGCTCTCCTATCAAGTACAGAAGATATGGGTACGCCCCCTTTGTCTGATGTTGGAAATATGTGGCAGTTGTTTTGATGCCATGATTGCCACTGAAATAAGTTGTCATATTTTGCATTACTGTTAAACCTTTGTATTTTTGCAGTTATACCTAAAGATTTGAAATCATATAAAATAATAACTAACATGTTTTAACCTCACATTATGACATGTTATAGAAATGTTACAGCTCTGCATTTGCATGTAGCAATACAGACAGTTGAATAGCTTGATTTTGATTTCAGATTTTTGCATTTGCACGTAACAAAAATTGGTATAAAGGGGGAAAGACTGGTATAGTTAATGTGCAGGAGAGGTCAAAAGGCATAAACCAAGGAATTAAAACAATAATAGGATATTGCTAATAACTAATGTTTTGGCTATTAATCAAGTGGATTTGATGCTGTAAACCAGTTTTTAAATGGCAAGAACAATTTTTACCACAACAAATCAATTGCATGCTGCCTCTATCTATTCATACAATGTGCAGACACCAAAATCCCTGATACTACAGAAAGCTGTTAGACAGAAATGATCCAGCACACGTTTGATATCACTTGTATCAATGCCAAACAATCACGGCAACAAGAGGCCCTCACAGAGAGGACTGTGGGTGGACCCGGTTAACGGCAGATGCCTTGTGACTCCTCCAGGTCTCGTCTGGGTGGGGTCAAAGTTCGCCACAAGCGGCAGGTGCTGCAGGACATGGCCCGGCCACTGAAGCACTGGCTGTACAAACACCGGGACAACCCCTACCCCACCAAGACCGAGAAGGTCCTGCTGGCCCTGGGCTCGCACATGACACTGGTGCAGGTGAGGTGAGCTCGTGTGGGAGAGTGATGGAGGGATGGAAGCGAACGCTCGGCTGGCCGGTCCGTACCTGGAAGCATGCGTCCCTAGTGAATTCTATGGCCGCCCGTCCTAAAAGCAGTGGTGTGTGTGTGCAGGTCTCCAACTGGTTCGCCAACGCCCGGCGGAGGCTGAAGAACACGGTGAGGCAGCCGGACCTGAGCTGGGCCCTGAGGATCAAACTCTACAATAAATACATCCAGGGCAACGCCGAGAGGCTGAGCGTGTGCAGTGATGACACCAACTCAGACGGTGAGGGCCACATCATGCATTATTTTATCGCTCTAGTAGATAGCATAGTTTTATAGCATCATATGTGAATCACCTGAAATGGTTTATGTTTGTATTTAGCCATGTTTGCTCCCTCTTAGTCACCGCATTTGTTGTTGTTGTTGTACATTGTTGCAGATGAGGAGTGTCCCTTAGAGACTCCCATCAGTCAGTCAGACTTCGGCAGGTCGTCTTCCCATAAGGCCGCGCTGCAGAACCAGGGCGGAGTCCTCGCCACGGCCGACTCGGCCAACAGCGACGACAGCGCCTCGCCGCCGTCCAAGTACAAGAGCAGCTTACTGAACCGCTACCTGAACGACACGCTGCGGCACATGATGGCGGCGACGTCGGACGGCGTGGCCGCGCCCCACAAGAGGAGGAGCCACTCGGAGTCATTCAGCTCCAACGACTGCGACGAGGACGCCGTCTCTCCCGCCTCCTCCTCCGAGACGGAGAACAACTTTGTCTACCACATGGGTGAGAGATGGCGGGTTTTTTTCTCTTTCTGTCCGGGATCATGATGGTTCCCTTGATTGATTTCCCAGAGACAGGAGGTTTATGTGGTTCTCCTTTAAAATCACATTATCACACGTTAAAGCAATAGCCTGAAAGTTGATTCCATTTTTTGATTTTTTTTTCTTTTAGTGGCAGATGGTAGTCTGTGCCATTAAATATCATGCCATACAATATTTTGCCATAAAATATTAAATGCCATAACAGTATCAAAAGTAGGTGTGCAAAAAAAAAAGATTCATACTGGCACAACTTTTTTAGAATGAAACTGCAATGAAAAAAAGCCTATCATATTTTTACTAATAATAATGATGAAAAACAAAGCTGTATAATTTTTTGTCATTTTGAACTTATTTAGTTATTTTAACAAAATATTTCAATATTTAATAGTCAGGGAATATTAGGTGTACCTGGAAACAGGAAAAATAATTAGTAATACAGTGCATATTAATAATGTATATAAAAATGTATACCTACACTCGGTAATGTACAACATCATATCATGCCAACAATCATCATACATAATATCACAAAGCCATTAAATATAATGCATAGTCAGGGGGCAAGCTGAGAGGAGATAGCACCCCCTGTTAGCTGAAATTATTAAAAACATCTTCCTTGTTAACTACAGATTTATGCTTAATGTGAGGGAAAATGACACTTTAACTACCCAGAATCCCCTTTGTTCAATTTGAACATACCGCTGTGTGCAGTAAAAGGAGAACAGAACGCACAGCAACTTCCACATGGCTCCTCTGTGGTCCCTGACATTCATAAATCTCTGGCATTCCACTGACAGTCAGAAGCTTACCAAGATTCAATTATAAAGTTACTGCAGAGTTGGACTGGAGTTTTGACACCTGGGTGCCCTTTCAGACCTATAGGGAACACGGCAGCTTAAGTTACGTTGACAAGCCTCAAATCCGCTAAGGTACGGGAGCCAAAGCCTTTACAAACATTACTAATAAGACTCATGCAGACGCTGAAATCCCTCATTTTAAAAATTGGATAGGGCTGGAGCTGGCTGCCGCTGCGCACCGCAAATATGATTTCCATATACTAGAATGTGCCATTTGTTCCGCTTCAGCCTCTCGCCATGGTGGAAATGTCCAGTCTGTCTCAAGGACAATTACAGAATGTCTGAGACTTTATTCTTCCCAGGGTGAGAAGTGGGCGCCTCTGCCAAATAGTAGAAGTGGAGTAGCCTGTCAGTAAAGCAGTGAGGAGTGCTGTTAGAGCCACTGTCACAGCTGTCACTGACATCCACTGTGAGACGAGGCAGAGCAAGGCTGCTAATAACCGCTTTGCTTTCCCCCGCCATGCTGGAGGCTGCAGGTGTGCCTCATTGGGTCATGTGTGCTTTGGAGCTGCGCTACTCCCAAGTGTCACTTCCCTCTTGAAAATAAATCAGCTTCTTCATTCGATTAGAGTTGTGAGAGCAAGTGACTGCACTTCCACTGAATAACACGGCTCATAAGTTAGAAGTTAACCCTCAAAATTAAGTTAATTTTTGCTATTTTGCAACTTTAGTGAAGGCTCAGTTAAAACAAAAAGAACAAGTGGTGATAATTCATAATCTGTACAGACTAACTCATTTAAAGCAATACAGAACCAATTAAATGGTCCTACCTTCTAAAATACATTCCCTTGTTTTTACAGCTAGAAAAATATGATTCAAATGGTAAACAATGGTTCTATGAACAAACCAATGCCAATGCAAGACTTTCTCAAGTACTTCACTGTTTTATAAATATGCCTTTACAAAATTATATTTCTTTTGGGGCATTCTGTGGAGTTTCTTGGTGTCAACACACACTGAAATGTTTGCGCAACATTTTAATGCGTCCCCACTGGTCACATTATGGGTGTTTGTAACCCAGTATGGTTCCTCTGCGGAGGTGAAGTGGAAAGTCAAGCTGCCAGATCCATGACAAGCACTAACACCATTAACACGTCTGTACTCGGCCCGGGAGAGGGCTAAAGCAGTCACTAAAGCTGAAGAGCCGGACTAATCAGTGGTGCCACTATGGAGCGTCTTGCGAGGACGCTTACACCCTGTCAGTCTGAATCCCACTGGCAGTAAAAGCCCACTGGAGAAGCGCACATGCTCGTACAGTACATGTTAGCCACTACGCACCGGACAGGAATGCGAATGTGACAGCGAAGTATGTCGAGACCATAAGATGTGGTCCTCGCATCGGGTCCAGGATTTCCCTTGAAAAGGGCTGGAGACCCATAATGTGACTGGAATCGTGTTTTATTGGAGAGTTGAGCGAAGAAAAACCTATCTTGACACGTACCTCGCTGGGTTTTTCCGCCCGGCCTTGTTTCGAATGAAAACATACATGCTGAGCGGAGAAGTCTCCCGCTTTCAAATGCCCTAGATGCGTAAAGGGGGCTTGTCCGCGTGGAGGAAATGGGTCGGGTCCAGGATTTTTTCTCAATATACAGTTGTTTTCCAGTGCGGATTGCGATGACGCACCCTGGTGAGGGTGACTAAAAGTCATCCCCGCCGGGACATGAGGGAATGTGAACACACAGCAGGACAACCGAGGCTTTAATGAACTCTTATAGAGGCTATTGCAATGTGGGAAGGTGACATGAGACAGGATTTATGATAGTAATAGAAAGCTAAATCCCACAAAAGGACAAGATTCCTCCTTATTTCTAAAATAGGGAAGGTTAGAGGTAAGTTCTGATATGAGGTTATGACTGCACAGCTCAGTATAGCGCATTATCAAAGAAGCAGGAGCAGCTTCATTAAGCCATCGAAGATTTTGCTGCAGTTTGAGACTTGCCAGAGGTAAAACAAATGGATTTTTTTTCCCCCCGGTAATAAATACACCAGAGGAAGTACTTTCTTGGCTAATCATGCTACGGCTAAAGAGAAGAAATGCTCGGGGACGATCGGTAGCAAAAAGCGAAAACGGGGCCAAATGATTTACTATCAACGTGTAGTTGCTCTTGGCCCGGGCCCGGCCAGAGAAATCAGAGACGGGGATGTTTCAGGCCGTTAGCACTGGAAGGCAGCGTTTTGCGCGCTGCAGATCTTGGCCTCTAATTTTCCCTCTCTATTGCTCCCTGAAGGAAAATAGCTCTTGACCAGCCTCAATCTGCTCGGCCGAGAAAAATAGACAGAGGCAATATTCCAAAATCGAAATGGAAAATATGTTCTACACATTATGCACACTGTCGCATAAACGTTCATAAAATAACATAAAGCAAGAGACCGCGAACACACACTGTGCAATCAATATAAATTACTCATAACTCCTATTTTTCCTGCTCCTAGTTCTATTCTAGGAGTTGGAAGTTATTTTCAACAACAAGCATTGTGAGAGGAAGAGATTAGCTGGGGACTGATAAGATTAGCAGTGACAGCCATATTCCTCTTTCTGCGGATCCAGTGGGATTCTCTAACTGTAGCGTTCATTCACATGGCTATGGTGCATGGGACTCAAGATGGAGAGGTGGAGAGGGAGGCTTGGTGGAGGAATGACATGCAGTAGGCTATAACTAACTTTATGGGTGCTAGCGGCGCTCTGGAGATCTGAACACACGGCGTCTGCCTTCATGACACGACGCAGATATCGTATTTTTCCGTCCCAGAAAGCACAAGAGGAACATATAAGTGCATTTGTTTTGGCTTGAGCAGCTAAGCGCGGCCAGACCGGAGCACTTCGCTGAGTTAAGCCTCTCTGGCAGCGTGAAACACACCCAGAGAGACATACATACAGGCACACACACACACACACACACACACATTGACAAACACATACTGTGTATGCGTGCAGATGTACACACACCCTTGCATGCACAGACACACATGCGAACACCCACACATGCAAACACACACACACTTATGGCCACACCCATGCATGCATACATGCCATCACATTCCCACACACACACATATCTGCACGCACACATGCAAGCAAGCACATGCACACACACACACACACACACACACACTGTTGGCACAAACTGAAAAGCAAAACATTCATACATTCATACTATCTCTCACTAACACAATGCAGGTATTGAATGTAATGTAAATGTTCTGTTATGCCTGTAAATGTTATTTCAGCACCAACAAGCCACCTGATGATTCATGTTATTCATGGCAAACTGAGTGTTTTTCTCCTCTCTTGCAGACACAGTGGACTATGCCTCAACTAAATGTGACAAGTAAGTGCAATTATTTATTGCTCCATCTGCAATCAAATCAGCTGTTTGCACTTCTCAACTCCCATCAGCTTGAAAAGTAATACTACATATAGTCTCTCTTGGCGGTTGTCCTTGAAATTGAAACGGCATCCTTCGTTAATCCATAGTTACACTGCCTCACTGAGGAGAGAGCTAAGCAAATGGACAATTTCTGCTGTGGATTTCCCAGATTGTACTTCAGATCGATTCTATCCAGGTTTATTTGGTTCATGGTCTGATCCGCAGTGACCAGCAGCAGGACAGAGGCCAGCAGAGAAGAGACGACCAAGGCTGGAGGGAGATCCACGCCGCCGTGGCTCTGACCAACCTGGCCCAGGGGCAGAGCTGCGCCAGAGGGCCCGCCGGCACGACGAGGACCACCATCGTAGGCAAGCTCTGCGCCGCGGGGCAGAGCTGCGCCACGGGACCCGCCCTCACCAGCCGCATCATCCAGAAGTCTTCGCACATCTCGGAGATCCAGACTGTCAAAGTGGCTCTAGCAAACAGTGTGTAGGCATTTAGTGTGGGCACATCGTGCCACACAGGTATGGGTGCTAAAGTAGCCAGTGCCTTGCAATATCTGTGATGCCTGTGAGACCTTTATTTTGTAAAAAAGAAATGACGTTTTCAATCATTTTTGTATTGTAAAATGGACAAAAATAACCTTCCACATTTGAATATTTTCTACTGTTGATGCTATGTTTGTAACTTCTTCCCATTGCCCTCTGTTGCAGTAAGTTATATTAACTTCCATGAGACTGGATTATCATCCAACGCTAAACTTTCACAGCAGCTATTTGAATAAACCCAATGTGAAACCTTTTGACCTGTGGGATTCTTTACATGCTCGCTGGATTGTGCATGCTCATTATGATTGCTGGATGTTATAGTATCCACTGGTTATGTTGGCAATTGTACGTCTAGCAGTTTCTTTTGATTCTTGCCATTTGCATTCTAAAGTAATGGGATTTAATGGGATGTCCACCCTGCTGAAGCGTCCTTGAGCAAGACACTGAATCCCTACCAGCTGTTCTGTAGCTGAACCCTTCTTTGAGGATCCATAACTTTTAGTTGAACATAAGCAACTTTTGATATCTGTTGAAATACATGTCAGTAAATCAGCAGAAGAATAAAAGTCCATGAAACATTATTGGCCAGATTGTACATTTTGAACACTTTGGACCTCTTGCAGACCCCTGATACAAAATGGAGTCTCTGGAAAAATCCCTGATGAAGTTAAAACGATATGTCATAATATGTCAACTTGATTGTGTAATGAAAAACTACCATCAATTCTCTTTATTGTGCTGCACACAGACCGCTGTGACCTCTGTGTCCCACAAAAATCATCGAGTAGCTCACAAACGCAGCCTGATTTCTGGCCCCCGGAGGAACAAAAGCTTGTTTTTGGACTTTCTAGTACAGTAAACATCAGGGCGATATGAGAGACGCACAATTTTCATCTGTTTTAGATGTTAAAACGTTACGTAAATGCCAAATGAGATCTCAGGAATTTTCTGACCTCAATGCGGGGTCACCTGCCAAAAATCTCTGATATAGGAAATATAGAGAACATGATAAGCCTCGGGGGAATGTCTGGTACTCTGCCTCTGTGCAGAGAGCTGTGGGGAGCATCCTGTTCCATCTGGGGACGTCCTGACACCGAACATAAGCTTATAATCACACACTGTCCTCTGGCGCAATTTTCTAAAACATGCTTACCAGGATTTTTCCACTCGGGTCCCTGTTTCTGCCTATTTTGTGACATTTTGTGCAAAGAATGTTTTCAGTTTTGCATGCAGAACAGGCTAGAGTCATCAGCGAGGTATTGTGGAAAGAGCGCCTCACGCCATCTCCACTGTCACCTGCTTTCGATTAGCAAGAACTCAATGGCAATTGTTGATTGGCAATAAAACACTATTTAGTCTGGAGTAAGGGTATCTTAAGATTATCATTTATTTCAGTTTGAAACAATACAAATGTCCATGTTATGAGACCATAACAGTTGCGAATGCCATTCAATGTTAAGGCAATTTTGATGTAATGTGATTCAAACAGATGCACGACAAAAAGCGACAGAAAAAAAAAGTATGGGAATAAATGGAGAAGAAATTTTTTTTTTTTTTGATAAAGACAATGGAATTCAAACAAACAGCAACCACGCAACAAACCCACAGTATATTGCAGGTGTAATGCTCCTCGATGGGGGGAGCGAAGGTCTTGACAATGACATTTCTGAAAAAGTGCCACACGGAATTCCCCATCACAATGTGTGAGAAATGTCTTCGGTATGTCATTGCATGGACCGCTACACCACACAGACAGCAAAATACAAAGGAAGGAATGAACAAACGCTTACAGGACCACCTGCCCACTTTGTCCCATCGAGTTGATAATTAATTGCTTTCTTGCCATAGCAGATAGGCAAAGGACACAGAGAGCTCCAGTGAGTAAAAAGGCATAATTTATTGCAAAAGCTCTCAGCACTGTAAACCTCACACTTGCGACTGGGAAAATTATGGTCGGGACATGCAGAGTCGAGACAAACAAGCTCGGTTGCAGGCAATGCTACAAGACAGCATTTTGCAAAGAAGCGCTGTACTGCATGGTTCCATGTAAGGAAGAGGAAAGACAGGGAATCCATCAATTTTAAAGCATCTATAGACTCAATACCATCAAATAAACAATAATTGGGTTAACAGTGAGGATAAACTGGTGTCAGTAACTGCGGTGGAGAAATGGAGTTTCATGAAGTGTTTTCTTTGGGAGCGTTCACAGTGTTGTATGGAGGCTATCACACACCCTACATCACCAGTCTCTTCCCTCTTCTCCCCCAGCTGTAGTGATGTGGCATGTACTTAATAAGGCCTGCAGATCTACGTGTCAAGTAGAACATTTAATACTTCAACTTACCAGAAAAACTTCGTATGTAGACAATTACAGCTCACAAAGCAAAAGCAGTAAACTAGCTTTTTTTTTTCCTGGAGGGAAAGGTTGAGAAGGCTGCCATCTTAATTATACTTAATCATTTCAGATCAAACTTGACAAGCCATGTACTGTGACCTACAAATTGGTGTATGTTATAGCCACTATATATTAACCTGATGCCTTAATGTACAACAGAATCAATGTTGCCCATACGATAAATTCAAAACAGACGTGTACTTACATCATATATACATGGCATGGTTAAGTTAATTTAAAACAACGTACTTCCTTTTTCCTTTGACGAGAGATTATTTTTACATGATCGTTTCGTTCATGTTTTGAACACAAAGTAATGAACCGTGACGCGTGACAGATGATGGTTGAATAGGAAGTGTGCAAACAGCAAAGTCCCTCCGACCGACCGAACTACTCCAACAATGAACTCTTCTAACACAGTACTCATCCGATCTCGCTCTCTCTCTCTCTCTCTCTCTCTCTCTCTCTTTCTTTGCTTCTCCGTTTCTGGTCCGTGGTCATTCTTATTGGGTTGGTGCATTTTCGTTCGGTCCAGTTTTAGGGTATGGAGCAGTACCCTCCGCAGGCCCTGCCGCCGCGCTGCTGCTGCTGCTCCCCCAGGCGGACCTTCTGACCCGGGTTGTCGCTCTCCCAAAGCCCCGGAGTCTGGAGGATCTTCTCCACCAGCTCCTCGAAGGCACACTGGACACCATCCTTGGTCTTAGCACTGGCCTCTGGACAAAGGAAACAGGAAGGTTATTTATATTCATTAGAGATCAGTAAAAAGACAGCAGAACTCAGTAAAGCACCATGTGGGTAGAGCACTTTCTGAAGTGTTACAAAGTGCACTCTAAAAAACTACAACTCAACTCTGAACATCTCATTTTTGGTGATTTTTTTTTGTCATAAGCCTTATGATAGAGATTTAAAAAATGGGCATGTGTTGACAAATATGACATAAAAGGTATGAAATGACTTCATCTAATAAGCAGGAGACATCCAGTGGAAACAAGACATCCACATAACGGATTAAAATCCATGACATCTTCGTGCCCAGCCCTTTTCAAAACCCCTTAATTTAGCCATTCTAAAATGGAAACTCTACAGAAATGTTAACCTAATTTCCCAGAGAGGGGCAGATTGGAGCTGGGAATCAGAAACACGTGCAGACATGGATTTGATAAATGAAAGACTGCTAGATTTTAATCATAATGCAGTTCTTCTGGAGTGGCTGCATCTTTCAGTGCGCTGACAGCGGAGATTCAAAAAATGCCAAAGCACTATAAACAAAGCAACAATCTCAAACTAAATGCACGACTTGCTAAGTGACGTCTCGACTTGTTCCAGCTACACAATTACAGCTCTCCGACTTTCAAGGTCAGTGCTATGCTGAAAATGAGGTTTAGCATTATGGTTCTATGAGATATTATTAGTTTAAATGACCAGGTTTGATATTACTGAGACAATAATACATACCAATAAAAAGCATAGAGTGTTTCCTTGCAAATTTCAGGCCCTCGTTTCTGTCCACTTCACGGTTGTCCTGAAAACAAAACAGATTATGTAAGTTCCTCCATTCCTACACCTGTATGTGGAATACACATTCTAAGGGAGAACGTGTATCAAGTGAAAACAATATTATGTTATGATGCCTACTGTGGGTGCTCTGAGTATTTAAGATTAGTAGTTTAAGATTAGTAAACGTGAGTGGGATTTCTATAGCCAAAGTTCACAATTAGTCCAGAATCAGTTAATCATCTGTGAGCCTTTACACTGCATAGCCTGAATATGAGTTAACAGCTATCGAAGATCTGTCTATAAAAGGAGATAGGCATATGGAGAAGTGAAATCTGTAACTTACATTTACAATGTAATCTTGTATATATCAAATTGGCAGAAGCTACACAGACTCACCATATCGATTTTGTTCCCGACCAGCATTTTAACAATGTCGTTGCGTGTAGTGTAGGTCTCCAGTTCATTCAGCCAGTTTTCCAGCCTTGTGAAAGTGTCCCGTTTTGTGACGTCATACACTGCCAAAAACACAGGGGAAGAGAGCATGAGGAAGAGGGAATATTTAATGTCTGTATGGTAATAACTTTCCTTTATCCATACAGATTCAATCAGGAAGCTGTAGGAAATAACACTGTGATTATTGATTTACAATTTTGGCATTTAGCCGATGCTCTCATCCAGAACGGCTTACAGTGACTGCACAATACAATAAGCTTCAACTGCTTGCTCACCAAAATTACAAGCAACCAATATCACTGTGACCCAGGAGGGATCATGTAAGAGAGAAGTGCTAGGAAAAGAGATCAAATAAGAATTGGAGAGAGAGAGAAGACATCTTTTGAGAGCGAGGAATGTGAGTAGAGGAGCAGGGGATATGATTCCTCGTTTAAACAACATCTTTTCAATCACAAATGAAAATCATATGGCTTTATAACACTGCATTAAGCACCACTGCTCACCAAGTATGACTCCCTGTGCACCGCGGTAGTAGCTGGGCGTCAGGGTGCGGAACCTTTCCTGTCCAGCTGTGTCCTGCATGAACAAAGACACAAACACTCACTATCAACACCAGCTACAGGCTGCATTTCATGACCAACATGAACACTTTGTGCCCCATGGAAGGAAGGCCTTTTCCCACTTCCTTCCAGTCTGGCTCTGCCTTTTCTGCTTACTAACTCACTATGTAATGTCGCCATCTTATGGACAAACCTCGTACTTCACCATGTTTTTCATGACAGCACAGATATACAGTAGATCACACCATAAGGACACATGACTTACCCATATGGCAAGCTTTGCACTGTTTCCATCTATAGCAACTGTCTTTACTTTGAAGTCCACACCTGCATTGATCGACCATGAGAAAGAGGAGGAGGGAGGGAGGGAGACAATTTAGCATAAAGAAAAGTTATCAGTTTCCAGAGTTGTGTGTGTGTGTGTGTGTGTGTGTGTGTGTGTGTGTGTGTGTAACCTATTGTCGCTGTCTGTTCTGGATCAAAAGTATCCTCTGTGAACCTCAGGAGGAGACTGTAGGGGAGAAAGAGAAAGATAAAGTGGAAATGAGAGGGACAGACAGTAGGGTGTCTGTACTAACAGCTCTATCTTTTCTTTTACTTTGTAACTTACAGGAGGATCACAGGATTACAATAGAAATGTGTTATTGATTAACCAACACATATGCCTTAGCTTATGAGCAAACAAATTACCAGTGAAATAACAACAGCTACTATGTAACGTTAACTAATAATGAAGTGAGCTAACATAACCTAATTTGTTTGGAAAAGCTGACAATAGTTGGCCTCAATTCGCAGAACAAGGGCAGCAGCAGTAACATGAGCTAGCAACAGCTGCTGAACTGTGTGAGGAATTACATAACAAGCAGAATGTCAACATTCACAACAGGCTAGCTAGCTTAGCTAGTTGCCGACAGCGACGAACCTGGACTTCCCGACTCCGCTTTCGCCGATTATCAACAATTTCAGAGTTGTCAGCACGTCTTCATCCATATTCCCGTGGGAGGTAGTTTACTTTTCACTTGGCGACGCTTTCTGCGACAAATTTCACTTGTTATGAGGACAGCAGACGGCTAGCGGCTCCAGGTAGCCTGCTGCTCATGCAAGTTCCGGTCAAACTGTAAAATGTGACGTCACTGCGGTTTGCAACCAATAAAAATGTATTTCATGTCAGTTCTATGTATCAAGTTTTACATCAAGGAGTCACTGTTGTATCGTGGGTAAATGATGATGCTTTCCAAGTTTGCAGGCTCAGATGTTTACCATGAAGTAGTGGAATCGTTGCCTGGTGTCCAGAAAAAGTGCAAAAGACTGCGAGTCACGGGGGTTGGACACCAGCAAGTGGAATTATGAGTGAATGTTATACATCCATTCAGTGCTAAAATAAACACCTTATTAAATTATGTATTTATTTGTTTATTTATCTATTTGTTTATTTATTTATTTATTTATTATAAAAAAAAGTATGCAGGGTAAATTCATGTCAATATCTTTCAGGTTTTCTATGAAAACTTTACTCTGCCAGGTTCAGAATAATGACCACTGCATCCCCCTTCACTCCTCTTGGGACATGCATGCTATGATTTCATTAAGATGTGTGATTGAGAGAATAAAGAAGTACATGTACACAAAACATGATAATGACTGACTGATCAGTCCCATCCCTGATATCAGAGGCACAGCTCTCCTCACCCTCAGTGGTGGGACAGCCAGGCCTAAAAACAGTCCCATAGGGGAACTGTGTTGTCTTAACCCACCAGCACAGTAAAATGAACATTGTACTGGTCAGGGACTTTAATTTGGAATTTTGTTATGTAATCATGTAACATAGGCTGGTGTTCATTTTCCATCATCACGTGTCTGTTAACCTAGCTTGTCCATCACTTTTTGAGTGTCTTATAGTGTGAGTGTCTTTACAGATATTTGAAATAAATGCACATTGTGCTTTTGCTAATAGTTGGCCAGTTTATTCTTCTTAAGCAGATGTGGAGTGGCTAGAGGGATGTCTACCCTAGAAAATGATTGTCAAGTGACAGGTAGAGAACTTAATCTTTTAATTGTAGGGTCTCAACAAAGATGCACATTGTACAACACAGCACTCCTTTGTTCTGCGGTTTTACTGAAACACTGCACTGATCTTTAAAGGCCCTTCAACCATGAAAAAGAATCACTGGGGATTTGGGGGTTAAGCTAGAGGAAACCAGCGGCAGTGATAAGTATTGAGGCAGAACTGGTGAGCCATACACTTAAGGCAATAGGCTCTTTGATAGGGCCAGTCCTCAGCCCTCCATCTACTTCTGACTATTACAAAGAGGGCCTATACCCCGATATTATGCAAATACCTCCTAATGAAGGGGTTGTAAAACATCTCACTGCACACACACACACAGAGTCAACAGCACAACAAATGCAGATGGGTGAGGTTACAGCTCTCTCTACTGTTAGTCTGAAATCTTCAAGGCAGGGAGCAGCAAGCTCTAGTATAGAAAGTATACATTCTCCACAGTGATCTCTATACTAAATTTCAGCTACAAATTAGGTTTCAGTAAGCAACATTGAGTTTCCACAGCTATGGCGAAATGGCACACAGATTGCATAGAGAAGCCCCTACGCATCTGTTTTGAGATGATAGGCCACTTTGTTGGATCTCACCCCTGGTTGTTCTTCATTGCGCCTCTTATCCTCTCAGCAGGCCTGGGGAGCGGATTTTATGTTCTAAAGGACGGGATGTTCAATAACATCGAAGAGCAGTTCACACCTGTGGACGGACACGCCAAGTTGGAGAGAAAATATATCCAAGAAACTTTCCCAGGAAATGATTCAATGTTTTCGAGCTTGAGGCTGAGCACAGATGGGACTTATGCAACGTTCATAGCCACAAGTGAGAGGAATGTTCTGACAGTGGAATCACTTCAGGAGATCCTAGACTTGGATCTTAAAGTTAGGAGCATAGTTATGTGTTTTGACGATGAATCATTTGAATATGTGGATGTTTGTGCTACAGTGATTGGGACTTGCTCCTCTAATGACATTCTAGACATCATTGGATACAATGCCAGCAATATAGACCTTGTAAATTTGACATTTCCATGGTATTACTCTGATTTTGGGAGTATTCCCTTGCATGTCAGTCTGGGGAGTGTCAAAGTCAACAAGGAGAACTCAGTTGTTGAAAGTGCTAAAGCCATACAAATCCATTACTATTTACGCAAGGATAACAAGACAAAAACAGACCTTTGGTTGGGAGGCTTTATGAAATTGGTCTCAAATGAATCAACCACTTCCATTAAGGTAAGTTGAAACAACACATTCACGTTTTAAATAATCTGCTTTTTTTTTAATATGTGGTATCTGTTAAGTGTTTCATAACCTTTCTAGGTGTCATACTCCACCTCCATGTCAATGCAGTGGGAATTTGAGAAATCTCCAGCTTCTATTGTCCATCTTTTCTCCATCACCTACGCCATTGCCATCACATTTTCAATTATATCATGTTGGAGGTTGGTAAAACATTTGATATGCCTATAATTGTTTACGAAAGGGTCATATTGTATATTCTGGATTGTTTTAGTAGGTACAATAGGCAATTCAAGTTTGTGAGTTTGCAAAATTAAAATCCACCATTGAAAACAAAGATTTTTTATTGTGGAACTGAATGGCACTTTTTAATCTCTAACTTCTATAGGTTGGATAATGTGCGGAGTAAGGTGTGGGTGGCATCCTGTGGGGTGCTCTCCACGGGTCTAGCAGTCCTGACTGGTTTTGGCACATTGTTGTTACTGGGCCAGCCTTTCGTCATGACAGTCGCCTCCTGTCCTTTCATGATACTGGGTAGGTTCTGCTGAACATCCAGGTTCACCATACACCGTTTAAATTGACTCAAAGTAAGAAAGTACAGAACAAAATGTCTTCCATTGGCCCCGACAAATGGAAAATTTGACATTCATTGGATAAATTTGAAACAGGATAATCATTCTTGTTTAGATTCATATTTTCATGTTTCCATTTTCCAACATCTTACAATTTCTTAGTCCAAGTGCATGTTTCGAAATCTTGCATCATCAACTGACAATGTTCATGATCAATTTTCCCTTTCCTTTTATTTCACACACCAAAGGTGTGGGTCAGAAGTCATGTTCTTGGTAACCATGTTTTTTCATATTGAAGGTATCGGAATTGATGACATGTTCATCATGATCTCCTGCTGGCAGAGGACCCGTGTTCTGGATAGTGTTCCCGACCGGCTGGCTGACACCTACAGGGACGCCGCCGTCTCCATCTCCATCACCACCCTGACCGACGCTCTGGCTCTCTTCCTGGGCTACAGCTCTCCCTTTGGCTCGGTCCGGTCCTTCTGTCTCTACGCCGGAATCTCTGTTGGTTTCTGCTATTTATACAACATCACTTTCCTGGGTGCATTTATGGCTCTGAACGGACAGAGGGAAGCGGGGAACAAGCACTGGCTCACTTGCGCCAAGATCCCAGAGGACCCACCATCAGGCAAATCAAAGGCCTTCAGTATCTGCTGCGTTGGCGGGAGCTACGATCGAGTCACTGAAAAGGAGGAAATTCAACCCGTGAGCCGATTCTTTGAGAAGTTCTACGGCCCATTTCTGACCCATAAATGGATTAAAGTATGCGTATTTGTCATCTATGCTGGGTATCTGGCTGTCAGTGTCTATGGGTGTTCTACCTTAAAGGAGGGACTTGATATCAGGAACCTGGCTTTGGATGATTCCTACATCATCAATTACTACAACAACCAAAGGCAGCACTTCTCTGAATATAGCTGTAATGTGATGGTGGCTGTGAAGCAGGCTGCCTTCCCATACTGGAGCGAGGGTGAGCAAAAGACTCTTTGTTCATGCATTGCAAATTTTGAAAACCTGACCTATGTTAATAGCACATTTGCTTGGTTCCTTTCCTTTCAACAGTATGCAAATGCCACTAATCTCAATATAAGCTCCCAACAGGCTTTCCAAAGCCACCTGCCCCATTTCCTAGAACTCAACTCCATGTTGAGACAAGACATCAACTTGACTGCAGACAATGAGATCCGGGCCTCTCGCTTTTTCATTCAGACACTCAACAAAACCACGATGAAGGACATGTTGCTCGGCCTTAGGAAAACAGCAGAGCAATGTCCGATCGAGCTTCTGGTGTACCACCCTGCTTTCATCTACTTTGACCAGTACACCATCATTATGGACATCACCGTTCAAACTGTTTTGGTGGCTGCGGTCGTGATGTTAGTCGTCTCGCTCATCCTGATACCCGATCCCCTCTGTTCCCTATGGGTGGCTTTTGCAATTTGTTCAGTCATTGTTGGCGTGGCGGGATTCATGGCTCTGTGGGGCGTGAGCTTGGATTCCATCTCCATGATCAACCTGGTCATCTGTATTGGTTTCTCCGTAGATTTCTCAGCCCACATCTCTTACTCTTTCGTCTCCAGCCCCAAGAGTGCCGCGAATGAGAAAGCTACGGATGCAGTGGCCCACTTGGGCTATCCGATACTGCAAGGGGCTGCGTCCACCATTTTAGGAGTGGTGGTGCTCTCCATGTCGGGGAGTTACATCTTTAGGACATTCTTCAAAATCATGTTTCTGGTGATTGCATTCGGGCTGTTCCACGGCTTAGTGTTTATTCCAGTGTTTCTGACGCTGTTTGGGGCATGTGGGAAGTGGTGTTAAATGTAGATTGGATAAAAATTTTTAAAGCTTTGATATCAAAACTGGTGCCGTTTCTGCTTGCTTTTGTTTTTGTGTGCATGAAAGTGTTAAAATACAATAGAAAAGACATTTACTTTTCTTTAATTTAGTTACATGTCTTTCTAACATGTTATTTTTCTTTAACAGATATTCAGAGTCAAAATCTAACCTGTTTTGATGCACCAGAAGTGTAAACCTATTACCATTTCTGCATTTGTAATAAAGGGATACACAATGTCACCGTGTACAATCTTGTAACAATGAAATTAAAATACCCCCCCTCCCTCCCTCGACCCCCACACACACACTCTTCAACAAACCCCAAGTTTTTGTTTAGGTTTCTTTTTATTTCAGCTGCACAAACGTTCATTCACCTTTGCCATCGCATTGTTGAGAGACCTTGTCAGCAGAGAGCCATTCAATGTTTACACAGCATAAAAGCGTTACTATACATCTATATACAATGTTCCCATTAAACCCCAATCGTATATACAGCTAAACATGGGTAAAAGGCCAATAAACAAAAAGACTTAAGTATCTGAGGCAAAGAAACCAGAAACCGGTAACACTACATAGTATACATAACTTATGCTGGTCATAAGCTCGTTTGAGAGGAGCTTTACCTTCAAAGAAATCAGTGTTCTCAAATGCCAAAATATGGCTTACAAACATCATCACTGCTGTACTTAAAATAGTAAGACATAACATTTGATGACTTTGCAAAATTCTACTCACATTCTGTGTTGAAAAAATGTCACATTTAGAATAAAGGATGTCACATTACATGTCACATGACTTCATGGACTGTTGTTGAAGCTCAAGCTGCATGTTCTTTCCTTATGCCTGGCGCAGTGCCAGTAAATACTGTACATTTATGGCAACTTGCCTCCAGCATAGGTTTGTGTGGAAAACAAAAGGCTGTGGAGCGCTAGATGTGGGTGGCAAATCCCCCTCTATGCTGAAGTAATGACAAAAGAGACAGCAATGGACAGCAACCCTGACAAAACCGGTCTGGTGTTTGTCAAAATAATGTAAGAACTAAGAGAATCTTTGATCCACTGATTTGCAATGAAGCGAAAACGATATCAGTGCTTTTCAGAAGCCTAGCTCAGATCAATGGAATGATGAGTAGCGTTACAATTAGGGGTGCACTGATCAATTGACCACTGATTATAATTGGCCGATAAATGTTCTAAATAGGTTTAAGGTCACTGTTTCAACCGCCTTCAATTGCCGTATCAGGAAAGCGGTTCAACGTATGCAGTAAAACGTATGAGCCAATTTGCAGCAGTCAGTAAAACTTTAGTAGGGTAGGCATGTCATCCATCTGACATTGACAGTTCATTTCTGATGTTGTGTTTGGAATTTCAACACTATGATCACAGATTAGAACCAGTTTAATATATTGGACAGAAAGCAGATCTCATGGCTACCTGTGGCAATAGGTGAGTAAGCACCTCAGTCATCAAACACACACTAAGTTGTAAGCCATAAGAACAATCTGTTAAACACAACACTAGATTAGAATTATTATTTCTGCTTTCACATTTCACAATGTGTCGTTTTTAATAGGAGGGTTGGTCAAATGTATCATTTCAATTGCCGATCGCATCGTTGATTGGCCAATCACACTGTTCGGCCCAAGGAAACCTGATCAGTGCATCCCTAGTTACAACCTCAAAAGCCTCAAGATTCCAATGCTCTGTCACTGTATTAATTTTGCCTACATTTGTTGCATGGTGACCTAAAGCATCCTTTTTGAGGCTGAGCAGCATGTTTCATTCCATCTGTACACACAGCATTGAAATACATTACATAAAGAGTGCGCAAGTGCATTTTCAATTCACACACTTACCAAAAGTGCTGAGAGACGTTGTAGCTCGACTTTATACAGTTCCTATTTCAAAGGACACATTTACACTTACATTCCCAAAAAGGCCACCTTTAGAAATAAGCAACACGGCTCAGACAAACTTGGGAATATGAAGGAGGGGTCAACGGGATAGACGAATGTTGGTGTTTCATCTATTTAGCCATAACAGACACAATTAAAGCATCTCAGACTGAGATAACCGTATCAAATGGAGAGACAAACGTAGTGATGTGTAGCCGCCCTTCATGACAGAGTGCTACCTTGGGAAACGCATCAATGGCCAAAGTAGAGAGTATACCCTTTCCTACCTATATGTCTGTTGTGAGTAACTTGGAGATATGCTGGACAAACAATATGACATAAACACAAATGCTGGAAGACAAGTGAAAAAATATGAGAGCTGAGATTTAATCAAATGCCAGTTGTCCTAATTACACAGCAGCTCTTTGGGTCGAATGACTTTAGGACAGTATGTGCTGCTTGGTGTTTCCTATTGACAACATGAGACAACATGAGCATGAATTTGACCAAATTTCAACTCAATTGTGCATTTGCACACATATATTTAACATTTAAAAGAGAATCCTATCCAGATGCCTTATTTAAGTTTGAGGTGCATATTTACATTCATGACTAATGATTCTCTCCCACCACCCGTTAAAGCGACCTGAGCAACATACTTTACATTACGCATTACCCTCCTTCACACATAGCGGACCCATGTATTCAGATTGTCAAAGGTCATTCTTTGCTAACAGTCTGAAGTTGGATAGGGGAAAGAAGTTGTAACATCAGTTACAAGACGATTGAAAGGTTAACCAGTCCAAACGCGGCAGACGACTCACCCCAATCCACAAGACTCCTGTCTTATTACATGAAAGAGTTCTAACACTGACATTGAGGGGGTCTATTTGTTTTTACTTCCTAGGACTATTTTTATTGCTAGGCATAGTAGGTTTCAATAATGGATTCTTCAACATTCTAGGACCTGTTTGAGTCAAGGACCCGTTTGAGCCCCCAGCAATAGCAGGGACATTAATATTTCATTACTGTGCATGCACCCTGCCCCACCCATCCCAGTATACATCTCCTTAACTCTGAACACAGGGTAGTTTTCACAAAGTATCTCATAATAAGACCACTTATCTAGGAATACTGATCAGATTACACGATAATAACCGTATAAACTGCACAAACATGTCATAGTGCCAGATGAGCACTCAACAAGATACTTTGTGAATGCATGCCGTGAGCTCTGAAACCCTGACCTCTGACCCCAATCACAACCATTCCCAGCACTGTATATGATTTGAGTCCAACCCTCCTTTCGTAAACCCTGAGCTCTCAAAATCTGACCCCCTTCCCCTTTGACCTCTGATTGTCGCTGGCCTGGCTGGTTTCATCTGGTCTCCAGGGTCTTGCCCTCCAGGACCAGCTGGATCTCCTTGGCGTCCAGCGTCTCGTACATCAGCAGAGCGTCCGCCAGGTTCTTGTGCTCTTTGGCGTGAGACTTCAGGAGTGCCTTGGCCCGCTCGTAAGAGTCCTGCGGACAGCGAGGCACATAACGGTTGGGACAAACATCTTTAATGCAGGAGCTGAGTGAGTTGTTTCTTTGGGTCAGTTTGCATGTTCAGTCTTCCTATAAAGGTTTCACACGTTCAAGTCACACTACAAAGAGTACAATCTAAAACACTTGTTACTGATGTATATGCTTTTTTTTTTTTTTTTTTTACTATGTAAGCCAATATACTGTATGTGGAGACTTCACAATAAAAATACATAAACAGGGGAGTGCTTACAGGTTAGTTTATGAGTACAGGTTTGTTAGTTAATAAGATGAGGTACACGATCCTCAACCAACCTTCAATAACACCCTGACTTCATGCTCCACAGCAGCTTGTGTTTCTGGGCTCTGCTTGGCCATGTCAAGGTATGTCATCACACCCAACTGAGACAGGGAGGATACGTAAAAATATATGTAAAATTCAAGCAAAAATGGTGAGTATAATACATATGTTATACAAATACTATGCACATTTCAAACCCTTCCTTTTTTTTTTTTAAGTCCCCTACAAGTCGACCTACCTTTTCGCACATTCCAAATCTGGTCACCATCATCTTAGCGATCTTGGTGGCGCTGTCAAAGTCACTGGACGCTCCTGGAGAATCAGAAAGGACATGCATTCGTTAAGCATTGTCCTCTGTAAGTGGATGTTGTCTTCATAAAAGCCTCCAACTGCTTTCTCGGGGGACAGCGAAGACGTAATTCTGGCCTCTCAATTAACACACAAGGTATGAATCACTGGCTCCCTAAGGAACTCTGGGGCCTATATTTTTGCCCGGAAAGCCCCGCTGTCTCACCGGTTGTGATGTACTCGTTGCCGAATATCATCTCCTCAGCGACGCGGCCACCCATACTGACGTCCATCTGGGCCAGCAGCTGAGAGCGAGTCTCACTCCAGCGATCGTTCTCTGGAAGCATGGACACCTGGCAGGAAAGGGGGAGGAGAAAAATGAAAAGGGAGGAGAGGGGTGTGGATGGAAGGTTTGAGGTAAAGGTGGTGGAGAACAGATGACAGGAGAGGTGGATGTATATGTGTTATAAGAAAGAAAGTGAGAGGGAGGGCAGAGTAGGAGCACAGATGGGAAGGGAGGAATACAGTCATAGAAAATGGTCACATTCATCTAAATATGTTAAAAATAGCAAATGCATATTGTATTGATATGAATGAGGTTATTATTAACCTGACAAATTTGACTTTATGGGCTTTGATACAAGCTGTATTCAAAGTGACAATGTTACTTTCTTTCACCACTCTGCTGTGAAAGGGGTGTAACTAGAGCTCAACCATTCAGTAAACTTGCTCTAGGTTTGCTTACATGTCCCAGACTGGGTCCCCTGGGCATGATGGTGGCCTTGTTGATAGGCATGGCGTCTTTGGTGTAGTAGGCTACAATGGCATGACCTGATTCGTGGTACGCTGTGATAAGCTTGTTCTTCTTGTCTATTTCCACACTCCTCCTCTCTGGGCCTTTGATGGAAAGAGAAGAGGGAGTGAATAAAAACGGATGGGTCGAAAGAGAGAGAGGAAGAAAGAGGAGGGAAGGGGCAAGGGTGAGAGAGGAAGAAGAAAAGAGAAGACTATTACTACTTCCTGACAAGCTTTGTCCATGAGGGAGAAGTAAACAGACAGACAAGGAGGATAGTGGTTGGTAGAGACAAAGAAAGAGAAAGAGAGACATCCATTTCTCAAGTCCTCAAGAGTGAGACAACAAGCAAGTGTGGGACAGAGCGCATTATGACAATGAAAAGCAAACAAGTAAGTGATGGTATTCCTTAACCCACTTGCTAAATTTCCCCACTGCTCACCCATGAGGATCTTGTCTTTAGCGAACTCCAGTTCCTTCAAGGTGACCATGTCTTTGCCGTCCACCGCCGCCTTCAGGGCAGCCTGGTTCACCAGGTTTTCCAGGTCAGCACCAGAGAAGCCAACTGTGCCCCGGGCAATGATATTGGCCTCAATATCTGTAGGGATAACAGACAGTACACAAAGAAACCATGTAACTACGGTGTGGCACTAGCCTTATGGGCACAAATATAAGAGAAGGTTAAATTACTGGAACTAGGTTCTTACTCCACATAGCAAGGATTCTTCAAATTTTCAGCCCAGGACCCAAGTTTATTAAAAGATACTAGTACTATTGTTAAATTGGGACCCATCAGAACCAGGCTTACAGACAACTCTGGGTCCTGACTCAACGTGTTACAAACACTCATACATCATGTACAATAATATATTGTCAAAATAATTCATATTGTTGCCAAATCTAGAATTAATCGAGGCTGATCTCGCACCTGGATCTACTTTAATTTTCTTGAGGTACCAGTTGAGGATCTCTGTGCGTCCCTTCACGTCTGGTTTGGGGACAGTCACCTGCATGTCAAAACGTCCTGGACGGATCAGGGCACTAGAGAGAAGGGTAGCTCAGCTGGTTAGTATATCTAGTATCTAGCTATACCGGTTTTGTTTATGTGTATACAACTCTGACGGACTCCTATTAGATACTGTGAAATTTAAACATACTTATCCAAAGCCTCTGGGAAGTTGGTTGCCCCAATGATGATCACACCTTCATTTGGTTTAAACCTACAAGTAAGATCATAATGCACAAGTAAGTGAACCGAATATATTGCTGCAATGCAATATTTATCATCTTGATTTCCAACTAATGGATCAACAACAGTAGCAGTATGCTTCATTCTGTGAATTAACAAGATAACAAGTAAATAAAAGCTTTACAACCCTGGTTTGCCTGCCCTAGAGTTCCCTGGATTTTCCTCTTTCTAGTATGTTCTATCTCCACACCAAAGAGCATGTTCAGCACATTCTTATTCTCTAACATTTCACAATCTGAGCTAGAATGCAGTACTTCCTTTATTCTAGTGTTTACACAACACTGTGTGACCTTCCTCTAACCGGAAGGTCACTGGTTAAATCCCAGCAACAGCCGCCCGTCTCGAAACTGATCCACTACCTCCTCACTCGCAAGTTGGTCTGGATGAGAGCATCAGCTAAATGCCTAATCTCTACAAATGCATCTGATATTTTTAGAGACGTACCCGTCCATCTCAGCAAGCAGTTGGTTGATAGTCTGCCTGGAGTAAGGGTGCATGGGAGACTCAATCCTCTTCCCACCGACGCTGTCCAGCTCGTCAATGAAGATCACACAGGGAGCGTTGGCTTTGGCCTCTCCTGGAGAGAAAGCAACGAGGCAAAGCCAAGTGTTGGAGTAACACAACATTCTGGAGAAGCTAGGGTTGAATGTCCGTTACAATCACTCAATGTTTTATCCGCTTCCCTCTTTTTCATGAAGTGTGAGGAAAAGTAAAGCAGACTCCAACAGCTTTTATAGATGAAGCGTAAGGAAAAAAATAACCTTAGAGAAAGAAAAAAAAAACACTCACTGAATAGGTTCCTGATGCGGCTGGCTCCCACTCCAACAAACATCTCGTCGAACTCTGACCCGGAGGCGTAGTAGAATGGTACGTCTGCCTCTCCTGCCACCGCTCTGGCCAGCAGGGTCTTACCAGTCCCAGGGGGGCCAACCAGTAGGATGCCTAAAGAGATGGAAGGAGAGAGGGATGAGGAAAACTAACAGTAGAACAACAGAGCCGTTAACACAGAGGTACAGACAGCTGTTAGCTACTGTATATAAGCTAACAAAAATAAGATTAATCTTCAATGATCATTCCTCCAATGCATAGAAAAACAGACATAAGTGAAGCATTTCTGTTATTCTTCTAGTGTAAAATGTGTTAAGAGAGACAGCCCTACCCTTGGGCAGCTTTCCTCCCAGGGCAGTGAACTTCTGGGGGTTCCTGAGGAACTCCACCACTTCCTGCAGCTCGTTCTTGGCCTCCTCCACCCCTTTGACGTGCTCGAACGTCACGTTTTTCATCTGGACAGGGTCCACTGCCGAGTCCAGGCCTGATGTGGTTCGGAATCGCACTGTCCAGAATGGTTAGATTAAAGTTCGAAATCACACCGCATGGCATGGTTAATGAACTCACACACACACGCACTGCTGGGTTATTGAAGGACAGCATACAATTGCAACTATTAGTGCTGTGATAATTAGTGAAAGGTAGGAATGTATTCGTTCTCTGCAATAAACTTAAGATGGTCCAGTCATAACAAGCTTGGTTCTTTATTCTATTAACGGTCAATAAATGTTAAATTCACAGGGATTAGTTTACCAGACAAAAGCTGAGCTCTACTCATTGCCAGGAGGAAATACATTAACATATTGCAGGTGAACTCATCTGTAACATGGAATCAAACAAAGCAGTGTTAGAGGGGAAAAGGAGCCTTTACCCGATAGGAAGGGGGTCTTGGAGATGCCGTAGAGCCCGACGAGCAGCAGCACCAGCAGGATCAGACGAGTCCTCCTCAGAGAGTCTGAACAATGGGATAAACATAACAAATTGGATTATATGGAAAGCAATATATCAACACTCAATGAAGAGATTACAGGTTATATAGGGTGTTGTGATGGCTATTACAACATGTAATACAATAGTCAGGTACATTTACATTTTCAGTGTTTAATGGACACTCCTAAATCAACATTACAAGCAACCGATAGTAAGGAGTGCAAGGCTTCAAAGATATAGTGCCCTGAAAATGTGACTCTGGAACAACCATTTAAGAAAGAGAAGTGCCAGCAAAGGGAATAAAAGCTAAAGTGAGAGGGAGAAAGAATTTTTTTTTTTTTACTTCAAGATAAGAGCAAGTTAGAGCAAGTGGGAAGATACGAGAGAGGTGATATGATGTCACAAGGGAGGTCGAGCTCTTCTGCAGCAGTGATGTCTTGGCCTGCAATGGCACCTTGGAAAGAGGACTTCCAGGCACAATATTTTTCAGGTCTGTCATCAAAGGCAGTTAATCCAGTGGTCACCAGCTGACAGCGTGCGAAATACTTGGTTAGGTCAGAAGTGGTGGGGGCGGTGACATGATCGAAACGACTAGGAGATAATGGAAGCCTGATTTGCTGATGAGTAGGTTGATGGTGATTGTAGATTGCTGTTGATTTTGTGTTCTTGCTTCCAATGTTGGAGAAGCTACAGAGAAGTACAGAGTGAGGCACCTGGTTGGTTGGCGTCTGGGAGTGGGAGAAATGATTCACTCTCTGCGAGAGCAGCATCCATTTCTTTTTCCTCCTGCAATGCTTGTAGTGTGACTTGAAGCCGGGCGGCTTTGACTTTTAACTCTATCTCTCTCTTGGCGTAGGCAGCTCTGGCTTGAGTGGCTTTGGCCTTGGCTCTGGCTCTAACAGCGGCCATACTTGATCTTGTCCTAGAGGATGAGCTATACGACTGAGCACTGATGGATTGTGCATCTTCAAGCTGTGAGGCAGCTTCCTGTTGACTTGATGCCATTTTGGGATGCAGCCTGTGTGCATCGGTATGAACTGTTGTAGAAGCTTGCTCTTGCAGTTCCACAAGGTGGCTCTCCTGTCTTCAGCCTGCTGTGGTGCTGTCTTTTCACTGTACTGGTCTCACTAGATGTAACTGATATCTAGCTATCCAGCAAGATAACCACTTGACTCAAAAAATCCACAGGAGACCATAAGTCTTTTCGGATGTTTACTGAGCCACAGTGTGAAACTGAAGAGACACGATACAAAACATTGTAAATAGAAATTACCCATGTGTCAATAATAAGTCCAATATTGTCAGGAGATTATAAATCTGTGTACTGTTAAGCCCACAGTGTGGGTGGCGCGAGGGGTTGTGGACCCATCCACTAGAATATAACGTTCCTTGGGAAAAGCAGGACTGGGGGTTAACAAGAAAGGGTTATTAATGGATTATGAAATGTATGTAACCACATTAAACTGTGCACTGTATGGCCTGTGAAATGTATGTAACCTTATTCAGTTGTGCTCTGTATGTGGAATGTGACATATATGTAACCATATTAAATCATGCACTGTGCTTCGCTTGCTGTAACTGAAATCTAATAAGAATTGATTTATGACAGGAACCGCCTATAATTAAGATCATATGGCAGAGATAACAAGGCTTGCTATATTTAAGAACAAATAGCAGAGAAACTAATGAGATTAGTTTAAGAAATGAAGGACCGCCTATGACTGAGGTCATATGGCGGGGAAACACCCCACAGAAGCTTCCTATATATATCCAGCTTGCTTGCTGCATAGACACTTCTACTTCCTCTTTTGCTAGACAGACAGCTCTTCTGAAAGGGCTGCTGACAGAGAGACAATTGAAAGGTACCGTTTACCGTACCTACTCTCTTTTAAGGGAGAATGTCACTCTAAGACTCAATCCGAAACTGGGAAATTCTTTCGTTTCTCAATAATGGGAGAGTGTGAGATTTGTATAGTGTATTTGCTTTAATAAAAACTCGGAAAGACAAAGCCAGGACGACTTCTTTTCTCTGCACCGGGAACAAAGAAAGGTAAGCCTGCTGACACTACTAAAGGGGTAATATTTAGCTCTCGTTAGGGTGACCTGTTTAACTTGGTTGTTTAACTAAATAAGGGATAGATTGTGGGATAGGTCAGAGTTAAAGGAGAAGACAACTACTAACCTTCTCCCTTGGGGGAACTCAGGGAATATCCCTTCCCGGCCTCTAGACCTATGGGGGCTAATGTTGTGTTAGTGACCTGAAGGGAAGGGACTCCCGCCCCTGCCAAACCAAGGGCCTTAGGGACGAGTGAGACTAAACAGAGGTCATTTTAAGCGAGGCATAGGAATAGCAAGCTTCCACCACTGATTAGCCTTTCAGGACACCCTAGGGGGAGGCAAGAAACTACATGGTAGTCCATTGTCGAGGCAGTAAAATTACTGTTGTTAAGCCCGCTGCATGGATGGCACGAGGGGTTGTGGACTCATCCACTAGGATGCAACGTGCCTTGGGAAAGGCAGGACCAGGGTGTCAGCAAGACACAGATGAAGAAATATGTTTGGAAAGAAAAGAGAAGGGAAAGGAGACAGAGGCAGCTGGTCGAGCTCAGGAAGCCGCCACCACCACAAACAGGGTCAGAAATAGTTCATGAACTGTATGTAACTTAGGAACCTCATGATATAAGCCACCATAGAGGTTTTGTGAACTTGATACACTGAAGGGCCTGTGAATTATATACAACTGGGGACATGTATGTAACCATTAAAGTGTCTGTGAGTTGTATGTTACTGTGCTCTGTACACAAGTGATATACACTCACCGAACACTTTATTAGGAACACCATACTAATACTGGGTAGGTATCAGCTTTCAGCTCCGTGTCAGCCGGCTACCAAAATGAAATCCGCCTCCAGGTTCGACGTGTTGCATTCTGAGAGGCTTTTCTGCTCACCACAGCTGTAAAGAGGTTATCTGAGTTACTGAAGCCTTTCTGTCAGCTCCAACCAGCCTGGCCATTCTCCTCTGACCTCTCTCATCAACAAGGCGTTTCCATCCGCAGAACCGCCGCTCACTGGATGTTTTTGGTTTTTCGCACCATTCTGTGTAAACTCTAGAGACTGTTGTACGTGAAAAGCCCAGGAGATCAGCAGTTTCAGAAATACTCAAACCAGCCTGTCTGGCACCAACACGGTCAAAGTCATTGAGATCACATTTTTTCCCCATTCTGATGTTTGATTTGAACATGAACTGAAGCTGCTGACCTGTATCTGCATGATCTTATGCACTGCACTGCTGCCACATGATTGGCTGAATGGATAATTGCATGAATAAGCAGGTGTACAGGTGTTCCTAATAAAGTGCTCAGTGAGTGTATGTGTAACAATATAAAGCTTTGTATTATGCCTTTTGCTTCGCTTGCAGAAACTAAAATGTATGGAGAAATGATTAAAATGTGTACCGCCTGGAATTAAAACCATATGGCAGAGAATAACAAAGCTTACTATAACTCAAGAACAAGTGACAATAAGGAATGAAGAGCCGCCTATGACTGTAGTCATGTGGCTGATGTATGTTAATAAAATTGTGTTTAGATTATAAATCTAGCAAAGTAAAACTACTAGCCCTCTCTCTTGGGGGAACTCAGGTAATATCCCTTTTCCAGCTTCTAGGCCTATGGGAGCTAAGGTTGGGTTAGTGACCTGAAGGGGAAGGGACTCCCGCCCACATCAAAACAAGGGCCTTAGGGACGAGTGAGGCTAATACAGGGTTTGTAAGTGGGGCCTAGGCATAGCAAGCCTCCACCAGTGAGTTAGTCTTTCAGGACACCCTAGGGGGAAGAAAGAAACTGCACTATGATATAAACCGCCTGGAGTTAAGACCATATGGTAGAGAATAACAAGGCGTACTATAACTCAAGAACAAATGACAAAGAAATAATAAGAAATAGAGGACCGCCTACGACTGTAGTCATGTGGCTGATGGATGATAAAAATTGTTTATATTAAAGGGGAAACACCCCACAGACGCTTGCTATATATATCCAGCTTGCTTGCTGCAGAAAAGTCTTCTCTTACAGACAGACAGAGACTACTTCCTTTTTTTGTTAGACAGTTAAACCCTCTGAAAGGGATTGTTGTGTAGTGAACTCTGCTTTAATAAAAACACGGAAAGACAAAGCCAAGACTGCACTTTTTCTTTTTCTCTGAGCCTGGGACCAAGAAAGGTAAGCCTACTGACACTTTTAATAGTTTGCTCTCACCAGGGTGGCTTGTATTTTAAACTTGGTTGGCTAAAATAAATTCTAGATACATCTAGCAAAGTTAAAACTACTAACCTTCTCCCTTGGGGGAACTCAGGGAATATCCCTTTTCCGGCTTCTAGGTCTGCGGGAGCTATGGTTGGGTTAGTGACCTGAAGGAAAAGGACTCCCACCCATACCAAACAAAGGGCCTTAGGGACGAGCAAGGCTAATACAGGGTCAGTTAAGAGGGGCCTAGGCATAGCAAGCCTCCAGCGGTGAATTAGTATTTCAGAACACCCTAAGGGGAAGCAACAAACTACACTGTCAGATCAGTTGAGCTGCAAACCTCTGCATGAACGGCAGATTTTTATAATGTAGGTTACAAGTGTAACCGTCTGAGGAATATATCATAATAGGTTGTATCTGATTAGAGTAGCCGATAGAGTATCAAGTGGTGAACGTGGCTCCATAGGTACCCAGGGATCACTGGTTAGAAGGAACCGAGAGTGATAAAACATGGAAGGGACCACAAGGAGTAAGAATAGAAAATAAGAGAAATAGAGAATGAGCCAAGGGGGTCTGAATCGCGCTAACTCCACAGAAACACTGCCAGACTTAGCAGAACAAAGGGGAAGAATGAACGGATCCCCTCCTGTCCCTCCTCAAGATTATGAGGAGAGGGAGCCCCGTACCATAGTGCCTCAGAGTGAAGCAGAAAAGGTGGCGATTTATAGTGCAACCCGTCCTGGGAAAATTGTAGGATCAAATGATGGGCAACAATATTGGATGACAGAAATAGCAGGCCAGAAATGGCAGGTGGTGGAACTCTGCAAGGCCGTGGTTCTGAAAGTAGCCCCTGAACCCGTTTTTATACCTGGGAGTGGCCAGCCCAGCACAGACTGTGTTATGACCAGTAGCCCGCCCTGCTCCGCACCAATCTCAGTACTACGTAAATTGAAAGCTGGCATAGTCGAAGAGGAGGGGATAACTAACTGCAACCTGTACTTTGTACCATGTGTAGAGCCTGTAAAACAGGACCCCCCAGCCCCTGATATGGAGGGAGAATATGTGGAGATACGAAAGGAGGGTGGACCTGGAGAGGCCGAGGGAACAGAGCGACAGAGAGCCTGTCCGGTCTGGAGTACCTTGCGATCATTGCGGCTTCCGAGGACGAGGGGGAGAGAGCACCATTGTCACCACCAGTGGAAGATTGCGGTGCGTGAGCTGCTGTGACACTGTAGCTTCCTGGTGAGACATCGCTGCCATAACCAGTGGAACCATGGCAAAGGAACCCCACCTCAAGGCCGGGGATGACCACTTGCTGCTAACTCTGGCTTTGCAGCCCCTGACCTTGCTGAGACGCAAGATCCCTAGTCGGGTGGGACTGTTCCCTGTAGACTGCATGGTAATGGGACACCCTGCAGGGTTCTGGCTATCCGTTATGACAGTCTGGCTCCAGGATCGTCGGGATCCTGACCACAGAGACTTGCAACCCCTTCACGCCAGGACAGGGTGTTAGGCCTGCTGCGTGGGTGGTGCGAGGGGTTGTGGACCCATCCACTAGAATACAACGTGCCTTGAGAAAAGCAGGACTGGGGGTTAGCAAGAAACAGATAAGGAAATTTGTTTGGAAGGAAAAAAGAAGGGAAAGGAGGCAGACAGAGGCAGCTTGTCGAGCCCAGGAGACCATGTGCCGACAGCAGAGTCATTAATGAATTATGAAATGTATGTAACCGTATTAAGCTGTGCTCTGTATGGCCTGTGTAGCAACTCACAGACAATGCATCCAACAAAGCTTGTGAGACGGATGGAGGGGAGTTGAAGCGGGAAGGAGCGCACTACAACCCTAACTTTCTGAGATCGACCTTTCGAGGGCTGAGGGAGCGAGTCAACAACAGAGTTCACAAGCGCATCTTACCCACGATGCATTGTGATCGTCCGTCATTTCCAGTGCATGTATAGGTGATGTATATAAATGTAAGTAAACAAACAATATTTAGAGGATTTAGACATATTATATATTATATTATACATATTATATATTATATTCATATTTTATTACTCATTGTTCTGTGTAATTTTTATTATTATTATTAATTATTAGGCCTGCTTAAGGGCAACTGCGTTCCATTTAAAATATTCTGTTCCCCCTCAGACTCCGCCCCCCTGCTCTGCAAGTGGCCACTCGCATTACATATGGTGATGAAATGCAGGGAGTAACTGATGTGAAACTGGAGGTTATGTAATACAGGATGTGATGTAAAGTTACCTAAATAATGGCTCCAAGAACAACTAAACATTTCCCAATCCAGCACAGAGGTAGTTCCTGAGAGATGAGATTTTTGCCTACAAGAGAAGATGAGGAGAGTCTCTGATGTTCTGACTAGAGCGGGAAGGTCATTCCATTTGGGATGACCAATTAGATCTCCACCAGGGGACCAGGAGGGAGAGGTGTGGAAGTATGGAAGTACATCAACGTCATAAGTGGCTCAAAGACTATGTACAAAAGTACTAGGTATTAGATACTTATATATACTTAAATATGTACTATTAAAGTAACATATGCAAACAGAATGCAGATGAATGAATAGTGATTGGTTGTGAGCATGCATGTGTATAAACACGTGCCTTGTGTGCGTTGTGTCAGGGCTTGTGCTTTCAGGAAACCCTCAGCGAAGCCGCTCTTGAATGCATCCTGCTGTGCATCAGGTATGTTCTTGTTCTTCAGCAGCCTGTCTAGAGTTTCCACCTCCATCCCCTTGTCGCGTGTCAGGAAACCCTGCGGCACAAGACAAGTTTAGTTTGCAGTGTTCATAAAGCCTGCACTTTAACCACACCTTTAACCATGAGAGTATTTCAATCCCCAGGACTCTCAGTCATGTCAAAAAGTTGGTGCTGGGAAATTTAGCCAAGGCGATGCTTACTTACTCACTTACTGTATCCTTTATCTGCCAAAAATGTTAACAATACAGTTACATTAATTAATTCTCTGATTGTTCCACAATTCACTTATTGCCTGTCGTCTCTACCTAGCATATATTCTCATTTCTATCTAATATTTCCCAATTTTTTCAAAATGAATTTACTGCTTTACTTTACTTATTAATTTTCAGTTTCTCCCACCAAAACATTCAACAGAGTTTCTGCAGCAGTTGTTATGGTTTAATGAAAACATCTGCATAAATAACAAGCCTCTTTGCTGGCCATTATTTATTGAGAAGCATATTTATTTTGTCAATTATATCATCGAT